>NW_026737099.1:0-50895 GCF_949786415.1 Peromyscus eremicus | reverse complement strand
AAAGCAGAGTGTGTTTCTTGCAAGGCGAGCTAGCGTTTGTTTCCCAGTCCTAAACGGAGTTGAATCCCATGCAGTTTCTGGTCCTACGAGCAAGAGTTGTTTTCTGCTAAGAAGAGTCACTATTGCGCTCCTATTGCCATACACAGTGCAAATAGCACTCGCGTCTGTTCCCAGCAAGTACAGTGTATTGGATTGAAGAGAAGCTACTGTTCTTGTCAGTTTCCTAAGCAGAGTTGAACTAGATATGCCCCGTGTGTGTAGGAAGCACAGTTCTTTTGTTCTGAGCAAGCTCACTGTTCTGGCCCTATAGGAAACACAGGAGAGTAGAAGAGTGCTGTTTTCTCAAAAGCAGAGTGTGTTTCTTGCAAGGCGAGCTAGCGTTTGTTTCCCAGTCCTAAACGGAGTTGAATCCCATGCAGTTTCTGCTCCTACGAGCAAGAGTTGTTTTCTGCTAAGAAGAGTCACTATTGCGCTCCCATTGCCATACACAGTGCAAATAGCACTCGCGTCTGTTCCCAGCAAGTACAGTGTATTGGACTGAAGAGAAGCTACTGTTCTTGTCAGTTTCCTAAGCAGAGTTGAACTAGATATGCCCCGTGTGTGTAGGAAGCACAGTTCTTTTGTTCTGAGCAAGCTCACTGTTCTGGCCCTATAGGAAACACAGGAGAGTAGAAGAGTGCTGTTTTCTCAAAAGCAGAGTGTGTTTCTTGCAAGGCGAGCTAGCGTTTGTTTCCCAGTCCTAAACGGAGTTGAATCCCATGCAGTTTCTGGTCCTACGAGCAAGAGTTGTTTTCTGCTAAGAAGAGTCACTACTGCGCTCCCATTGCCATACACAGTGCAAATAGCACTCGCGTCTGTTTCCAGCAAGTACAGTGTATTGGACTGAAGAGAAGCTACTGTTCTTGTCAGTTTCCTAAGCAGAGTTGAACTAGATATGCCCCGTGTGTGTAGGAAGCACAGTTCTTTTGTTCTGAGCAAGCTCAATGTTCTGGCCCTAAAGGAAACACAGGAGAGTAGAAGAGTGCTGTTTTCTCAAAAGCAGAGTGTGTTTCTTGCAAGGCGAGCTAGCGTTTGTTTCCCAGTCCTAAACGGAGTTGAATCCCATGCAGTTTCTGGTCCTACGAGCAAGAGTTGTTTTCTGCTAAGAAGAGTCACTATTGTGCTCCTATTGCCATACACAGTGCAAATAGCACTCGCGTCTGTTCCCAGCAAGTACAGTGTATTGGACTGAAGAGAAGCTACTGTTCTTGTCCGTTTCCTAAGCAGAGTTGAACTAGATATGCCCCGTGTGTGTAGGAAGCACAGTTCTTTTGTTCTGAGCAAGCACAATGTTCTGGCCCTATAGGAAACACAGGAGAGTAGAAGAGTGCTGTTTTCTCAAAAGCAGAGCGTGTTTCTTGCAAGGCGAGCTAGCGTTTGTTTCCCAGTCCTAAACGGAGTTGAATCCCATGCAGTTTCTGGTCCTACGAGCAAGAGTTGTTTTCTGCTAAGAAGAGTCACTATTGCGCTCCCATTGCCATACACAGTGCAAATAGCACTCGCGTCTGTTCCCAGCAAGTACAGTGTATTGGACTGAAGAGAAGCTACTGTTCTTGTCAGTTTCCTAAGCAGAGTTGAACTAGATATGCCCCGTGTGTGTAGGAAGCACAGTTCTTTTGTTCTGAGCAAGCTCAATGTTCTGGCCCTATAGGAAACACAGGAGAGTAGAAGAGTGCTGTTTTCTCAAAAGCAGAGTGTGTTTCTTGCAAGGCGAGCTAGCGTTTGTTTCCCAGTCCTAAACGGAGTTGAATCCCATGCAGTTTCTGGTCCTACGAGCAAGAGTTGTTTTCTGCTAAGAAGAGTCACTATTGCGCTCCCATTGCCATACACAGTGCAAATAGCACTCGCGTCTGTTCCCAGCAAGTACAGTGTATTGGACTGAAGAGAAGCTACTGTTCTTGTCAGTTTCCTAAGCAGAGTTGAACTAGATATGCCCCGTGTGTGTAGGAAGCACAGTTCTTTTGTTCTGAGCAAGCTCGATGTTCTGGCCCCTATAGGAAACACAGGAGAGTAGAAGAGTGCTGTTTTCTCAAAAGCAGAGTGTGTTTCTTGCAAGGCGAGCTAGCGTTTGTTTCCCAGTCCTAAACGGAGTTGAATCCCATGCAGTTTCTGGTCCTACGAGCAAGAGTTGTTTTCTGCTAAGAAGAGTGACTATTGTGCTCCCATTGCCATACACAGTGCAAATAGCACTCGCGTCTGTTCCCAGCAAGTACAGTGTATTGGACTGAAGAGAAGCTACTGTTCTTGTCAGTTTCCTAAGCAGAGTTGAACTAGATATGCCCCGTGTGTGTAGGAAGCACAGTTCTTTTGTTCTGAGCAAGCTCAATGTTCTGGCCCTATAGGAAACACAGGAGAGTAGAAGAGTGCTGTTTTCTCAAAAGCAGAGTGTGTTTCTTGCAAGGTGAACTAGCGTTTGTTTCCAGTCCTAAACGGAGTTGAATCCCATGCAGTTTCTGCTCCTACTAGCAAGAGTTGTTTTCTGCTAAGAAGAGTCACTATTGCGCTGCCATTGCCATACACAGTGCAAATAGCACTCGCGTCTGTTCCCAGCAAGTACAGTGTATTGGACTGAAGAGAAGCTACTGTTCTTGTCAGTTTCCTAAGGAGAGTTGAACTAGATATGCCCGGTGTGTGTAGGAAGCACAGTTCTTTTGTTCTGAGCAAGCTCACTGTTCTGGCCCTATAGGAAACACAGGAGAGTAGAAGAGTGCTGTTTTCTCAAAAGCAGAGTGTGTTTCTTGCAAGGCGAGCTAGCATTTGTTTCCCAGTCCTAAACGGAGTTGAATCCCATGCAGTTTCTGGTCCTACGAGCAAGAGTTGTTTTCTGCTAAGAAGAGTCACTATTGCGCTCCCATTGCCATACACAGTGCAAATAGCACTCGCGTCTGTTCCCAGCAAGTACAGTGTATTGGACTGAAGAGAAGCTACTGTTCTCATCAGTTTCCTAAGCAGAGTTGAACTAGATAAGCCCCGTGTGTGTAGGAAGCACAGTTCTTTTGTTTGAGCAAGCACAATGTTCTGGCCCTATAGGAAACACAGGAGAGTAGAAGAGTGCTGTTTTCTCAAAAGCAGAGTGTGTTTCTTGCAAGGCGAGCTAGCGTTTGTTTCCCAGTCCTGAACGGAGTTGAATCCCATGCAGTTTCTGGTCCTACGAGCAAGAGTTGTTTTCTGCTAAGAAGAGTGACTATTGTGCTCCCATTGCCATACACAGTGCAAATAGCACTGGCGTCTGTTCCCAGCAAGTACAGTGTATTGGACTGAAGAGAAGCTACTGTTCTTGTCAGTTTCCTAAGCAGAGTTGAACTAGATATGCCCCGTGTGTGTAGGAAGCACAGTTCTTTTGTTCTGAGCAAGCTCAATGTTCTGGCCCTATAGGAAACACAGGAGAGTAGAAGAGTGCTGTTTTCTCAAAAGCAGAGTGTGTTTCTTGCAAGGCGAGCTAGCGTTTGTTTCCCAGTCCTAAACGGAGTTGAATCCCATGCAGTTTCTGGTCCTACGAGCAAGAGTTGTTTTCTGCTAAGAAGAGTCACTATTGCGCTCCCATTGCCATACACAGTGCAAATAGCACTCGCGTCTGTTCCCAGGAAGTACAGTGTATTGGACTGAAGAGAAGCTACTGTTCTTGTCAGTTTCCTAAGCAGAGTTGAACTAGATATGCCCCGTGTGTGTAGGAAGCACAGTTCTTTTGTTCTGAGCAAGCTCGATGTTCTGGCCCTATAGGAAACACAGGAGAGTAGAAGAGTGCTGTTTTCTCAAAAGCAGAGCGTGTTTCTTGCAAGGCGAGCTAGCGTTTGTTTCCCAGTCCTAAACGGAGTTGAATCCCATGCAGTTTCTGGTCCTACGAGCAAGAGTTGTTTTCTGCTAAGAAGAGTCACTATTGCGCTCCCATTGCCATACACAGTGCAAATAGCACTCGCGTCTGTTCCCAGCAAGTACAGTGTATTGGACTGAAGAGAAGCTACTGTTCTTGTCAGTTTCCTAAGCAGAGTTGAACTAGATATGCCCCGTGTGTGTAGGAATCACAGTTCTTTTGTTCTGAGCAAGCTCACTGTTCTGGCCCTATAGGAAACACAGGAGAGTAGAAGAGTGCTGTTTTCTCAAAAGCAGAGTGTGTTTCTTGCAAGGCGAGCTAGCGTTTGTTTCCCAGTCCTAAACGGAGTTGAATCCCATGCAGTTTCTGGTCCTACGAGCAAGAGTTGTTTTCTGCTAAGAAGAGTCACTATTGCGCTCCCATTGCCATACACAGTGCAAATAGCACTCGCGTCTGTTCCCAGCAAGTACAGTGTATTGGACTGAAGAGAAGCTACTGTTCTTGTCAGTTTCCTAAGCAGAGTTGAACTAGATATGCCCCGTGTGTGTAGGAAGCACAGTTCTTTTGTTCTGAGCAAGCTCACTGTTCTGGCCCTATAGGAAACACAGGAGAGTAGAAGAGTGCTGTTTTCTCAAAAGCAGAGTGTGTTTCTTGCAAGGCGAGCTAGCGTTTGTTTCCCAGTCCTAAACGGAGTTGAATCCCATGCAGTTTCTGGTCCTACGAGCAAGAGTTGTTTTCTGCTAAGAAGAGTCACTATTGTGCTCCCATTGCCATACACAGTGCAAATAGCACTCGCGTCTGTTCCCAGCAAGTACAGTGTATTGGACTGAAGAGAAGCTACTGTTCTTGTCAGTTTCCTAAGCAGAGTTGAACTAGATATGCCCCGTGTGTGTAGGAAGCACAGTTCTTTTGTTCTGAGCAAGCTCACTGTTCTGGCCCTATAGGAAACACAGGAGAGTAGAAGAGTGCTGTTTTCTCAAAAGCAGAGTGTGTTTCTTGCAAGGCGAGCTAGCGTTTGTTTCCCAGTCCTAAACGGAGTTGAATCCATGCAGTTTCTGGTCCTACGAGCAAGAGTTGTTTTCTGCTAAGAAGAGTCACTTTGCGCTCCAATTGCCATACACAGTACAAATAGCACTCGCGTCTGTTCCCAGCAAGTACAGTGTATTGGACTGAAGAGAAGCTACTGTTCTTGTCAGTTTCCTAAGCAGAGTTGAACTAGATATGCCCCGTGTGTGTAGGAAGCACAGTTCTTTTGTTCTGAGCAAGCTCACTGTTCTGGCCCTATAGGAAACACAGGAGAGTAGAAGAGTGCTGTTTTCTCAAAAGCAGAGTGTGTTTCTTGCAAGGCGAGCTAGCGTTTGTTTCCCAGTCCTAAACGGAGTTGAATCCCATGCAGTTTCTGGTCCTACGAGCAAGAGTTGTTTTCTGCTAAGAAGAGTCACTATTGCGCTCCCATTGCCATACACAGTGCAAATAGCACTCGCGTCTGTTCCCAGCAAGTACAGTGTATTGGACTGAAGAGAAGCTACTGTTCTGGTCAGTTTCCTAAGCAGAGTTGAACTAGATATGTTCCGTGTGTGTAGGAAGCACAGTTCTTTTGTTCTGAGCAAGCTCAATGTTCTGGCCCTATAGGAAACAAAGGAGAGTAGAAGAGTGCTGTTTTCTCAAAAGCAGAGTGTGTTTCTTGCAAGGCGAGCTAGCGTTTGTTTCCCAGTCCTAAACGGAGTTGAATCCCATGCAGTTTCTGCTCCTACGAGCAAGAGTTGTTTTCTGCTAAGAAGAGTCACTATTGCGCTCCCATTGCCATACACAGTGCAAATAGCACTCGCGTCTGTTCCCAGCAAGTACAGTGTATTGGACTGAAGAGAAGCTACTGTTCTTGTCAGTTTCCTAAGCAGAGTTGAACTAGATATGCCCCGTGTGTGTAGGAAGCACAGTTCTTTTGTTCTGAGCAAGCTCACTGTTCTGGCCCTATAGGAAACACAGGAGAGTAGAAGAGTGCTGTTTTCTCAAAGCAGAGTGTGTTTCTTGCAAGGCGAGCTAGCGTTTGTTTCCCAGTCCTAAACGGAGTTGAATCCCATGCAGTTTCTGGTCCTACGAGCAAGAGTTGTTTTCTGCTAAGAAGAGTCACTATTGCGCTCCCATTGCCATACACAGTGCAAATAGCACTCGCGTCTGTTCCCAGCAAGTACAGTGTATTGGACTGAAGAGAAGCTACTGTTCTTGTCAGTTTCCTAAGCAGAGTTGAACTAGATATGCCCCGTGTGTGTAGGAAGCACAGTTCTTTTGTTCTGAGCAAGCTCAATGTTCTGGCCCTAAAGGAAACACAGGAGAGTAGAAGAGTGCTGTTTTCTCAAAAGCAGAGTGTGTTTCTTGCAAGGAGAGCTAGCGTTTGTTTCCCAGTCCTAAACGGAGTTGAATCCCATGCAGTTTCTGCTCCTACGAGCAAGAGTTGTTTTCTGCTAAGAAGAGTCACTATTGCGCTCCCATTGCCATACACAGTGCAAATAGCACTCGCGTCTGTTCCCAGCAAGTACAGTGTATTGGACTGAAGAGAAGCTACTGTTCTTGTCAGTTTCCTAAGCAGAGTTGAACTAGATATGCCCCGTGTGTGTAGGAAGCACAGTTCTTTTGTTCTGAGCAAGCTCAATGTTCTGGCCCTATAGGAAACAAAGGAGAGTAGAAGAGTGCTGTTTTCTCAAAAGCAGAGTGTGTTTCTTGCAAGGCGAGCTAGCGTTTGTTTCCCAGTCCTAAACGGAGTTGAATCCCATGCAGTTTCTGCTCCTACGAGCAAGAGTTGTTCTCTGCTAAGAAGTGTCACTATTGCGCTCCCATTGCCATACACAGTGCAAATAGCACTCGCGTCTGTTCCCAGCAAGTACAGTGTATTGGACTTAAGAGAAGCTACTGTTCTTGTCAGTTTCCTAAGCAGAGTTGAACTAGATATGCCCCCTGTGTGTAGGATTCACAGTTCTTTTGTTCTGAGCAAGCTCACCATTCTGGCCCTATAGGAAACACAGGAGAGTAGAAGAGTGCTGTTTTCTCAAAAGCAGAGTGTGTTTCTTGCAAGGCGAGCTAGCGTTTGTTTCCCAGTCCTAAACGGAGTTGAATCCCATGCAGTTTCTGGTCCTACGAGCAAGAGTTGTTTTCTGCTAAGAAGAGTCACTATTGCGCTCCCATTGCCATACACAGTGCAAATAGCACTCGCGTCTGTTCCCAGCAAGTACAGTGTATTGGACTGAAGAGAAGCTACTGTTCTTGTCAGTTTCCTAAGCAGAGTTGAACTAGATATGCCCCGTGTGTGTAGGAAGCACAGTTCTTTTGTTCTGAGCAAGCTCAATGTTCTGGCCCTAAAGGAAACACAGGAGAGTAGAAGAGTGCTGTTTTCTCAAAAGCAGAGTGTGTTTCTTGCAAGGCGAGCTAGCGTTTGTTTCCCAGTCCTAAACGGAGTTGAATCCCATGCAGTTTCTGGTCCTACGAGCAAGAGTTGTTTTCTGCTAAAGAAGAGTCACTATTGCGCTCCCATTGCCATACACAGTGCAAATAGCACTCGCGTCTGTTCCCAGCAAGTACAGTGTATTGGATTGAAGAGAAGCTACTGTTCTTGTCAGTTTCCTAAGCAGAGTTGAACTAGATATGCCCCGTGTGTGTAGGAAGCACAGTTCTTTTGTTCTGAGCAAGCTCAATGTTCTGGCCCTATAGGAAACACAGGAGAGTAGAAGAGTGCTGTTTTCTCAAAAGCAGAGTGTGTTTCTTGCAAGGCGAGCTAGCGTTTGTTTCCCAGTCCTAAACGGAGTTGAATCCCATGCAGTTTCTGGTCCTACGAGCAAGAGTTGTTTTCTGCTAAGAAGAGTCACTATTGCGCTCCCATTGCCATACACAGTGCAAATAGCACTCGCGTCTGTTCCCAGCAAGTACAGTGTATTGGACTGAAGAGAAGCTACTGTTCTTGTCAGTTTCCTAAGCAGAGTTGAACTAGATATGCCCCGTGTGTGTAGGAAGCACAGTTCTTTTGTTCTGAGCAAGCTCAATGTTCTGGCCCTATAGGAAACAAAGGAGAGTAGAAGAGTGCTGTTTTCTCAAAAGCAGAGTGTGTTTCTTGCAAGGCGAGCTAGCGTTTGTTTCCCAGTCCTAAACGGAGTTGAATCCCATGCAGTTTCTGCTCCTACGAGCAAGAGTTGTTTTCTGCTAAGAAGAGTCACTATTGCGCTCCCATTGCCATACACAGTGCAAATAGCACTCGCGTCTGTTCCCAGCAAGTACAGTGTATTGGACTGAAGAGAAGCTACTGTTCTTGTCAGTTTCCTAAGCAGAGTTGAACTAGATATGCCCCGTGTGTGTAGGAAGCACAGTTCTTTTGTTCTGAGCAAGCTCAATGTTCTGGCCCTATAAGAAACAAAGGAGAGTAGAAGAGTGCTGTTTTCTCAAAAGCAGAGTGTGTTTCTTGCAAGGCGAGCTAGCGTTTGTTTCCCAGTCCTAAACGGAGTTGAAGCCCATGCAGTTTCTGGTCCTACGAGCAAGAGTTGTTTTCTGCTAAGAAGAGTCACTACTGCGCTCCCATTGCCATACACAGTGCAAATAGCACTCGCGTCTGTTCCCAGCAAGTACAGTGTATTGGACTGAAGAGAAGCTACTGTTCTTGTCAGTTTCCTAAGCAGAGTTGAACTAGATATGCCCCGTGTGTGTAGGAAGCACAGTTCTTTTGTTCTGAGCAAGCTCACTGTTCTGGCCCTATAGGAAACACAGGAGAGTAGAAGAGTGCTGTTTTCTCAAAAGCAGAGTGTGTTTCTTGCAAGGCGAGCTAGCGTTTGTTTCCCAGTCCTAAACGGAGTTGAATCCCATGCAGTTTCTGCTCCTACGAGCAAGAGTTGTTTTCTGCTAAGAAGAGTCACTATTGCGCTCCCATTGCCATACACAGTGCAAATAGCACTCGCGTCTGTTCCCAGCAAGTACAGTGTATTGGACTGAAGAGAAGCTACTGTTCTTGTCAGTTTCCTAAGCAGAGTTGAACTAGATATGCCCCGTGTGTGTAGGAAGCACAGTTCTTTTGTTCTGAGCAAGCTCAATGTTCTGGCCCTATAGGAAACAAAGGAGAGTAGAAGAGTGCTGTTTTCTCAAAAGCAGAGTGTGTTTCTTGCAAGGCGAGCTAGCGTTTGTTTCCCAGTCCTAAACGGAGTTGAATCCCATGCAGTTTCTGCTCCTACGAGCAAGAGTTGTTCTCTGCTAAGAAGTGTCACTATTGCGCTCCCATTGCCATACACAGTGCAAATAGCACTCGCGTCTGTTCCCAGCAAGTACAGTGTATTGGACTTAAGAGAAGCTACTGTTCTTGTCAGTTTCCTAAGCAGAGTTGAACTAGATATGCCCCCTGTGTGTAGGATTCACAGTTCTTTTGTTCTGAGCAAGCTCACCATTCTGGCCCTATAGGAAACACAGGAGAGTAGAAGAGTGCTGTTTTCTCAAAAGCAGAGTGTGTTTCTTGCAAGGCGAGCTAGCGTTTGTTTCCCAGTCCTAAACGGAGTTGAATCCCATGCAGTTTCTGGTCCTACGAGCAAGAGTTGTTTTCTGCTAAGAAGAGTCACTATTGCGCTCCCATTGCCATACACAGTGCAAATAGCACTCGCGTCTGTTCCCAGCAAGTACAGTGTATTGGACTGAAGAGAAGCTACTGTTCTTGTCAGTTTCCTAAGCAGAGTTGAACTAGATATGCCCCGTGTGTGTAGGAAGCACAGTTCTTTTGTTCTGAGCAAGCTCAATGTTCTGGCCCTAAAGGAAACACAGGAGAGTAGAAGAGTGCTGTTTTCTCAAAAGCAGAGTGTGTTTCTTGCAAGGCGAGCTAGCGTTTGTTTCCCAGTCCTAAACGGAGTTGAATCCCATGCAGTTTCTGGTCCTACGAGCAAGAGTTGTTTTCTGCTAAAGAAGAGTCACTATTGCGCTCCCATTGCCATACACAGTGCAAATAGCACTCGCGTCTGTTCCCAGCAAGTACAGTGTATTGGATTGAAGAGAAGCTACTGTTCTTGTCAGTTTCCTAAGCAGAGTTGAACTAGATATGCCCCGTGTGTGTAGGAAGCACAGTTCTTTTGTTCTGAGCAAGCTCAATGTTCTGGCCCTATAGGAAACACAGGAGAGTAGAAGAGTGCTGTTTTCTCAAAAGCAGAGTGTGTTTCTTGCAAGGCGAGCTAGCGTTTGTTTCCCAGTCCTAAACGGAGTTGAATCCCATGCAGTTTCTGGTCCTACGAGCAAGAGTTGTTTTCTGCTAAGAAGAGTCACTATTGCGCTCCCATTGCCATACACAGTGCAAATAGCACTCGCGTCTGTTCCCAGCAAGTACAGTGTATTGGACTGAAGAGAAGCTACTGTTCTTGTCAGTTTCCTAAGCAGAGTTGAACTAGATATGCCCCGTGTGTGTAGGAAGCACAGTTCTTTTGTTCTGAGCAAGCTCAATGTTCTGGCCCTATAGGAAACAAAGGAGAGTAGAAGAGTGCTGTTTTCTCAAAAGCAGAGTGTGTTTCTTGCAAGGCGAGCTAGCGTTTGTTTCCCAGTCCTAAACGGAGTTGAATCCCATGCAGTTTCTGCTCCTACGAGCAAGAGTTGTTTTCTGCTAAGAAGAGTCACTATTGCGCTCCCATTGCCATACACAGTGCAAATAGCACTCGCGTCTGTTCCCAGCAAGTACAGTGTATTGGACTGAAGAGAAGCTACTGTTCTTGTCAGTTTCCTAAGCAGAGTTGAACTAGATATGCCCCGTGTGTGTAGGAAGCACAGTTCTTTTGTTCTGAGCAAGCTCAATGTTCTGGCCCTATAAGAAACAAAGGAGAGTAGAAGAGTGCTGTTTTCTCAAAAGCAGAGTGTGTTTCTTGCAAGGCGAGCTAGCGTTTGTTTCCCAGTCCTAAACGGAGTTGAAGCCCATGCAGTTTCTGGTCCTACGAGCAAGAGTTGTTTTCTGCTAAGAAGAGTCACTACTGCGCTCCCATTGCCATACACAGTGCAAATAGCACTCGCGTCTGTTCCCAGCAAGTACAGTGTATTGGACTGAAGAGAAGCTACTGTTCTTGTCAGTTTCCTAAGCAGAGTTGAACTAGATATGCCCCGTGTGTGTAGGAAGCACAGTTCTTTTGTTCTGAGCAAGCTCACTGTTCTGGCCCTATAGGAAACACAGGAGAGTAGAAGAGTGCTGTTTTCTCAAAAGCAGAGTGTGTTTCTTGCAAGGCGAGCTAGCGTTTGTTTCCCAGTCCTAAACGGAGTTGAATCCCATGCAGTTTCTGCTCCTACGAGCAAGAGTTGTTTTCTGCTAAGAAGAGTCACTATTGCGCTCCCATTGCCATACACAGTGCAAATAGCACTCGCGTCTGTTCCCAGCAAGTACAGTGTATTGGACTGAAGAGAAGCTACTGTTCTTGTCAGTTTCCTAAGCAGAGTTGAACTAGATATGCCCCGTGTGTGTAGGAAGCACAGTTCTTTTGTTCTGAGCAAGCTCACTGTTCTGGCCCTATAGGAAACACAGGAGAGTAGAAGAGTGCTGTTTTCTCAAAAGCAGAGTGTGTTTCTTGCAAGGCGAGCTAGCGTTTGTTTCCCAGTCCTAAACGGAGTTGAATCCCATGCAGTTTCTGGTCCTACGAGCAAGAGTTGTTTTCTGCTAAGAAGAGTCACTATTGCGCTCCCATTGCCATACACAGTGCAAATAGCACTCGCGTCTGTTCCCAGCAAGTACAGTGTATTGGACTGAAGAGAAGCTACTGTTCTTGTCAGTTTCCTAAGCAGAGTTGAACTAGATATGCCCCGTGTGTGTAGGAAGCACAGTTCTTTTGTTCTGAGCAAGCTCAATGTTCTGGCCCTAAAGGAAACACAGGAGAGTAGAAGAGTGCTGTTTTCTCAAAAGCAGAGTGTGTTTCTTGCAAGGAGAGCTAGCGTTTGTTTCCCAGTCCTAAACGGAGTTGAATCCCATGCAGTTTCTGGTCCTACGAGCAAGAGTTGTTTTCTGCTAAAGAAGAGTCACTATTGCGCTCCCATTGCCATACACAGTGCAAATAGCACTGGCGTCTGTTCCCAGCAAGTACAGTGTATTGGATTGAAGAGAAGCTACTGTTCTTGTCAGTTTCCTAAGCAGAGTTGAACTAGATATGCCCCGTGTGTGTAGGAAGCACAGTTCTTTTGTTCTGAGCAAGCTCACTGTTCTGGCCCTTTAGGAAACACAGGAGAGTAGAAGAGTGCTGTTTTCTCAAAAGCAGAGTGTGTTTCTTGCAAGGCGAGCTAGCGTTTGTTTCCCAGTCCTAAACGGAGTTGAATCCCATGCAGTTTCTGCTCCTACGAGCAAGAGTTGTTTTCTGCTAAGAAGAGTCACTATTGCGCTCCCATTGCCATACACAGTGCAAATAGCACTCGCGTCTGTTCCCAGCAAGTACAGTGTATTGGACTGAAGAGAAGCTACTGTTCTTGTCAGTTTCCTAAGCAGAGTTGAACTAGATATGCCCCGTGTGTGTAGGAAGCACAGTTCTTTTGTTCTGAGCAAGCTCAATGTTCTGGCCCTATAGGAAACACAGGAGAGTAGAAGAGTGCTGTTTTCTCAAAAGCAGAGTGTGTTTCTTGCAAGGCGAGCTAGCGTTTGTTTCCCAGTCCTAAACGGAGTTGAATCCCATGCAGTTTCTGGTCCTACGAGCAAGAGTTGTTTTCTGCTAAGAAGAGTCACTATTGCGCTCCCATTGCCATACACAGTGCAAATAGCACTCGCGTCTGTTCCCAGCAAGTACAGTGTATTGGACTGAAGAGAAGCTACTGTTCTTGTCAGTTTCCTAAGCAGAGTTGAACTAGATATGCCCCGTGTGTGTAGGAAGCACAGTTCTTTTGTTCTGAGCAAGCTCAATGTTCTGGCCCTAAAGGAAACACAGGAGAGTAGAAGAGTGCTGTTTTCTCAAAAGCAGAGTGTGTTTCTTGCAAGGAGAGCTAGCGTTTGTTTCCCAGTCCTAAACGGAGTTGAATCCCATGCAGTTTCTGGTCCTACGAGCAAGAGTTGTTTTCTGCTAAAGAAGAGTCACTATTGCGCTCCCATTGCCATACACAGTGCAAATAGCACTGGCGTCTGTTCCCAGCAAGTACAGTGTATTGGATTGAAGAGAAGCTACTGTTCTTGTCAGTTTCCTAAGCAGAGTTGAACTAGATATGCCCCGTGTGTGTAGGAAGCACAGTTCTTTTGTTCTGAGCAAGCTCAATGTTCTGGCCCTATAGGAAACACAGGAGAGTAGAAGAGTGCTGTTTTCTCAAAAGCAGAGTGTGTTTCTTGCAAGGCGAGCTAGCGTTTGTTTCCCAGTCCTAAACGGAGTTGAATCCCATGCAGTTTCTGGTCCTACGAGCAAGAGTTGTTTTCTGCTAAGAAGAGTCACTATTGCGCTCCCATTGCCATACACAGTGCAAATAGCACTCGCGTCTGTTCCCAGCAAGTACAGTGTATTGGACTGAAGAGAAGCTACTGTTCTTGTCAGTTTCCTAAGCAGAGTTGAACTAGATATGCCCCGTGTGTGTAGGAAGCACAGTTCTTTTGTTCTGAGCAAGCTCAATGTTCTGGCCCTAAAGGAAACACAGGAGAGTAGAAGAGTGCTGTTTTCTCAAAAGCAGAGTGTGTTTCTTGCAAGGCGAGCTAGCGTTTGTTTCCCAGTCCTAAACGGAGTTGAATCCCATGCAGTTTCTGGTCCTACGAGCAAGAGTTGTTTTCTGCTAAAGAAGAGTCACTATTGCGCTCCCATTGCCATACACAGTGCAAATAGCACTCGCGTCTGTTCCCAGCAAGTACAGTGTATTGGATTGAAGAGAAGCTACTGTTCTTGTCAGTTTCCTAAGCAGAGTTGAACTAGATATGCCCCGTGTGTGTAGGAAGCACAGTTCTTTTGTTCTGAGCAAGCTCACTGTTCTGGCCCTATAGGAAACACAGGAGAGTAGAAGAGTGCTGTTTTCTCAAAAGCAGAGTGTGTTTCTTGCAAGGCGAGCTAGCATTTGTTTCCCAGTCCTAAACGGAGTTGAATCCCATGCAGTTTCTGGTCCTACGAGCAAGAGTTGTTTTCTGCTAAGAAGAGTCACTATTGCGCTCCCATTGCCATACACAGTGCAAATAGCACTCGCGTCTGTTCCCAGCAAGTACAGTGTATTGGGCTGAAGAGAAGCTACAGTTCTTGTCAGTTTCCTAAGCAGAGTTGAACTAGATATGCCCCGTGTGTGTAGGAAGCACAGTTCTTTTGTTCTGAGCAAGCTCAATGTTCTGGCCCTATAGGAAACAAAGGAGAGTAGAAGAGTGCTGTTTTCTCAAAGCAGAGTGTGTTTCTTGCAAGGCGAGCTAGCGTTTGTTTCCCAGTCCTAAATGGAGTTGAATCCCATGCAGTTTCTGGTCCTACGAGCAAGAGTTGTTTTCTGCTAAGAAGAGTCACTACTGCGCTCCCATTGCCATACACAGTGCAAATAGCACTCGCGTCTGTTCCCAGCAAGTACAGTGTATTGGACTGAAGAGAAGCTACTGTTCTTGTCAGTTTCCTAAGCAGAGTTGAACTAGATATGCCCCGTGTGTGTAGGAAGCACAGTTCTTTTGTTCTGAGCAAGCACAATGTTCTGGCCCTATTGGAAACACAGGAGAGTAGAAGAGTGCTGTTTTCTCAAAAGCAGAGTGTGTTTCTTGCAAGGCGAGCTAGCGTTTGTTTCCCAGTCCTAAACGGAGTTGAATCCCATGCAGTTTCTGCTCCTACGAGCAAGAGTTGTTTTCTGCTAAGAAGAGTCACTATTGTGCTCCCATTGCCATACACTGTGCAAATAGCACTGGCGTCTGTTCCCAGCAAGTACAGTGTATTGGACTGAAGAGAAGCTACTGTTCTTGTCAGTTTCCTAAGCAGAGTTGAACTAGATATGCCCCGTGTGTGTAGGAAGCACAGTTCTTTTGTTCTGAGCAAGCTCAATGTTCTGGCCCTATAGGAAACACAGGAGAGTAGAAGAGTGCTGTTTTCTCAAAAGCAGAGTGTGTTTCTTGCAAGGCGAGCTAGCGTTTGTTTCCCAGTCCTAAACGGAGTTGAATCCCATGCAGTTTCTGGTCCTACGAGCAAGAGTTGTTTTCTGCTAAGAAGAGTCACTATTGCGCTCCCATTGCCATACACAGTGCAAATAGCACTCGCGTCTGTTCCCAGCAAGTACAGTGTATTGGACTGAAGAGAAGCTACTGTTCTTGTCAGTTTCCTAAGCAGAGTTGAACTAGATATGCCCCGTGTGTGTAGGAAGCACAGTTCTTTTGTTCTGAGCAAGCTCAATGTTCTGGCCCTAAAGGAAACACAGGAGAGTAGAAGAGTGCTGTTTTCTCAAAAGCAGAGTGTGTTTCTTGCAAGGCGAGCTAGCGTTTGTTTCCCAGTCCTAAACGGAGTTGAATCCCATGCAGTTTCTGGTCCTACGAGCAAGAGTTGTTTTCTGCTAAGAAGAGTCACTATTGCGCTCCCATTGCCATACACAGTGCAAATAGCACTCGCGTCTGTTCCCAGCAAGTACAGTGTATTGGACTGAAGAGAAGCTACTGTTCTTGTCAGTTTCCTAAGCAGAGTTGAACTAGATATGCCCCGTGTGTGTAGGAAGCACAGTTCTTTTGTTCTGAGCAAGCTCAATGTTCTGGCCCTATAGGAAACACAGGAGAGTAGAAGAGTGCTGTTTTCTCAAAAGCAGAGTGTGTTTCTTGCAAGGCGAGCTAGCGTTTGTTTCCCAGTCCTAAACGGAGTTGAATCCCATGCAGTTTCTGGTCCTACGAGCAAGAGTTGTTTTCTGCTAAGAAGAGTCACTATTGCGCTCCCATTGCCATACACAGTGCAAATAGCACTCGCGTCTGTTCCCAGCAAGTACAGTGTATTGGACTGAAGAGAAGCTACTGTTCTTGTCAGTTTCCTAAGCAGAGTTGAACTAGATATGCCCCGTGTGTGTAGGAAGCACAGTTCTTTTGTTCTGAGCAAGCACAATGTTCTGGCCCTATAGGAAACACAGGAGAGTAGAAGAGTGCTGTTTTCTCAAAAGCAGATTGTGTTTCTTGCAAGGCGAGCTAGCGTTTGTTTCCCAGTCCTAAACGGAGATGAATCCCATGCAGTTTCTGCTCCTACGAGCAAGAGTTGTTTTCTGCTAAGAAGAGTCACTATTGTGCTCCCATTGCCATAAACTGTGCAAATAGCACTGGCGTCTGTTCCCAGCAAGTACAGTGTATTGGACTGAAGAGAAGCTACTGTTCTTGTCAGTTTCCTAAGCAGAGTTGAACTAGATATGCCCCGTGTGTGTAGGAAGCACAGTTCTTTTGTTCTGAGCAAGCTCAATGTTCTGGCCCTATAGGAAACACAGGAGAGTAGAAGAGTGCTGTTTTCTCAAAAGCAGAGTGTGTTTCTTGCAAGGCGAGCTGGCGTTTGTTTCCCAGTCCTAAACGGAGTTGAATCCCATGCAGTTTCTGGTCCTACGAGCAAGAGTTGTTTTCTGCTAAGAAGAGTCACTATTGCGCTCCTATTGCCATACACAGTGCAAATAGCACTCGCGTCTGTTCCCAGCAAGTACAGTGTATTGGACTGAAGTGAAGCTACTGTTCTTGTCAGTTTCCTAAGCAGAGTTGAACTAGATATGCCCCGTGTGTGTAGGAAGCACAGTTCTTTTGTTCTGAGCAAGCACAATGTTCTGGCCCTATAGGAAACACAGGAGAGTAGAAGAGTGCTGTTTTCTCAAAAGCAGAGTGTGTTTCTTGCAAGGCGAGCTAGCGTTTGTTTCCCAGTCCTAAACGGAGTTGAATCCCATGCAGTTTCTGGTCCTACGAGCAAGAGTTGTTTTCTGCTAAGAAGAGTCACTATTGTGCTCCCATTGCCATACACTGTGCAAATAGCACTCGCGTCTGTTCCCAGCAAGTACAGTGTATTGGACTGAAGAGAAGCTACTGTTCTTGTCAGTTTCCTAAGCAGAGTTGAACTAGATATGCCCCGTGTGTGTAGGAAGCACAGTTCTTTTGTTCTGAGCAAGCTCAATGTTCTGGCCCTATAGGAAACACAGGAGAGTAGAAGAGTGCTGTTTTCTCAAAAGCAGAGTGTGTTTCTTGCAAGGCGAGCTAGCGTTTGTTTCCCAGTCCTAAACGGAGTTGAATCCCATGCAGTTTCTGGTCCTACGAGCAAGAGTTGTTTTCTGCTAAGAAGAGTCACTATTGCGCTCCCATTGCCATACACTGTGCAAATAGCACTCGCGTCTGTTCCCAGCAAGTACAGTGTATTGGACTGAAGAGAAGCTACTGTTCTTGTCAGTTTCCTAAGCAGAGTTGAACTAGATATGCCCCGTGTGTGTAGGAAGCACAGTTCTTTTGTTCTGAGCAAGCTCAATGTTCTGGCCCTATAGGAAACACAGGAGAGTAGAAGAGTGCTGTTTTCTCAAAAGCAGAGTGTGTTTCTTGCAAGGCGAGCTAGCGTTTGTTTCCCAGTCCTAAACGGAGTTGAATCCCATGCAGTTTCTGGTCCTACGAGCAAGAGTTGTTTTCTGCTAAGAAGAGTCACTACTGCGCTCCCATTGCCATACACAGTGCAAATAGCACTCGCGTCTGTTCCCAGCAAGTACAGTGTATTGGACTGAAGAGAAGCTACTGTTCTTGTCAGTTTCCTAAGCAGAGTTGAACTAGATATGCCCCGTGTGTGTAGGAAGCACAGTTCTTTTGTTCTGAGCAAGCTCACTGTTCTGGCCCTATAGGAAACACAGGAGAGTAGAAGAGTGCTGTTTTCTCAAAAGCAGAGTGTGTTTCTTGCAAGGCGAGCTAGCGTTTGTTTCCCAGTCCTAAACGGAGTTGAATCCCATGCAGTTTCTGGTCCTACGAGCAAGAGTTGTTTTCTGCTAAAGAAGAGTCACTATTGCGCTCCCATTGCCATACACAGTGCAAATAGCACTCGCGTCTGTTCCCAGCAAGTACAGTGTATTGGATTGAAGAGAAGCTACTGTTCTTGTCAGTTTCCTAAGCAGAGTTGAACTAGATATGCCCCGTGTGTGTAGGAAGCACAGTTCTTTTGTTCTGAGCAAGCTCACTGTTATGGCCCTATAGGAAACACAGGAGAGTAGAAGAGTGCTGTTTTCTCAAAAGCAGAGTGTGTTTCTTGCAAGGCGAGCTAGCGTTTGATTCCCAGTCCTAAACGGAGTTGAATCCCATGCAGGTTCTGGTCCTACGAGCAAGAGTTGTTTTCTGCTAAGAAGAGTCACTATTGCGCTCCCATTGCCATACACAGTGCAAATAGCACTCGCGTCTGTTCCCAGCAAGTACAGTGTATTGGACTGAAGAGAAGCTACTGTTCTTGTCAGTTTCCTAAGCAGAGTTGAACTAGATATGCCCCGTGTGTGTAGGAAGCACAGTTCTTTTGTTCTGAGCAAGCTCAATGTTCTGGCCCTATAGGAAACAAAGGAGAGTAGAAGAGTGTTGTTTTCTCAAAAGCAGAGTGTGTTTCTTGCAAGGCGAGCTAGCGTTTGTTTCCCAGTCCTAAACGAAGTTGAATCCCATGCAGTTTCTGGTCCTACGAGCAAGAGTTGTTTTCTGCTAAAAGAGTCACTATTGCGCTCCCATTGCCATACACAGTGCAAATAGCACTCGCGTCTGTTCCCAACAAGTACAGTGTATTGGACTGAAGAGAAGCTACTGTTCTTGTCAGTTTCCTAAGCAGAGTTGAACTAGATATGCCCCGTGTGTGTAGGAAGCACAGTTCTTTTGTTCTGAGCAAGCTCAATGTTCTGGCCCTATAGGAAACACAGGAGAGTAGAAGAGTGCTGTTTTCTCAAAAGCAGAGTGTGTTTCTTGCAAGGCGAGCTAGTGTTTGTTTCCCAGTCCTAAACGGAGTTGAATCCCATGCAGTTTGTGGTCCTATGAGCAAGAGTTGTTTTCTGCTAAGAAGAGTCACTATTGCGCTCCTATTGCCATACACAGTGCAAATAGCACTCGCGTCTGTTCCCAGCAAGTACAGTGTATTGGACTGAAGAGAAGCTACTGTTCTTTTCAGTTTCCTAAGCAGAGTTGAACTAGATATGCCCCGTGTGTGTAGGAAGCACAGTTCTTTTGTTCTGAGCAAGCACAATGTTCTGGCCCTATAGGAAACACAGGAGAGTAGAAGAGTGCTGTTTTCTCAAAAGCAGATTGTGTTTCTTGCAAGGCGAGCTAGCGTTTGTTTCCCAGTCCTAAACGGAGTTGAATCCCATGCAGTTTCTGGTCCTACGAGCAAGAGTTGTTTTCTGCTAAGAAGAGTCACTATTGTGCTCCCATTGCCATACACTGTGCAAATAGCACTGGCGTCTGTTCCCAGCAAGTACAGTGTATTGGACTGAAGAGAAGCTACTGTTCTTGTCAGTTTCCTAAGCAGAGTTGAACTAGATATGCCCCGTGTGTGTAGGAAGCACAGTTCTTTTGTTCTGAGCAAGCTCAATGTTCTGGCCCTATAGGAAACACAGGAGAGTAGAAGAGTGCTGTTTTCTCAAAAGCAGAGTGTGTTTCTTGCAAGGCGAGCTAGCGTTTGTTTCCCAGTCCTAAACGGAGTTGAATCCCATGCAGTTTCTGGTCCTACGAGCAAGAGTTGTTTTCTGCTAAGAAGAGTCACTATTGCGCTCCCATTGCCATACACAGTGCAAATAGCACTCGCGTCTGTTCCCAGCAAGTACAGTGTATTGGACTGAAGAGAAGCTACTGTTCTGGTCAGTTTCCTAAGCAGAGTTGAACTAGATATGCCCCGTGTGTGTAGGAAGCACAGTTCTTTTGTTCTGAGCAAGCTCAATGTTCTGGCCCTATAGGAAACACAGGAGAGTAGAAGAGTGCTGTTTTCTCAAAAGCAGAGTGTGTTTCTTGCAAGGCGAGCTAGTGTTTGTTTCCCAGTCCTAAACGGAGTTGAATCCCATGCAGTTTGTGGTCCTATGAGCAAGAGTTGTTTTCTGCTAAGAAGAGTCACTATTGCGCTCCTATTGCCATACACAGTGCAAATAGCACTCGCGTCTGTTCCCAGCAAGTACAGTGTATTGGACTGAAGAGAAGCTACTGTTCTTGTCAGTTTCCTAAGCAGAGTTGAACTACATATGCCCCGTGTGTGTAGGAAGCACAGTTCTTTTGTTCTGAGCAAGCACAATGTTCTGGCCCTATAGGAAACACAGGAGAGTAGAAGAGTGCTGTTTTCTCAAAAGCAGATTGTGTTTCTTGCAAGGCGAGCTAGCGTTTGTTTCCCAGTCCTAAACGGAGTTGAATCCCATGCAGTTTCTGGTCCTACGAGCAAGAGTTGTTTTCTGCTAAGAAGAGTCACTATTGTGCTCCCATTGCCATACACTGTGCAAATAGCACTGGTGTCTGTTCCCAGCAAGTACAGTGTATTGGACTGAAGAGAAGCTACTGTTCTTGTCAGTTTCCTTAGCAGAGTTGAACTAGATATGCCCCGTGTGTGTAGGAAGCACAGTTCTTTTGTTCTGAGCAAGCTCAATGTTCTGGCCCTATAGGAAACACAGGAGAGTAGAAGAGTGCTGTTTTCTCAAAAGCAGAGTGTGTTTCTTGCAAGGTGAGCTAGCGTTTGTTTCCCAGTCCTAAACGGAGTTGAATCCCATGCAGTTTCTGGTCCTACGAGCAAGAGTTGTTTTCTGCTAAGAAGAGTCACTATTGCGCTCCTATTGCCATACACAGTGCAAATAGCACTCGCGTCTGTTCCCAGCAAGTACAGTGTATTGGACTGAAGAGAAGCTACTGTTCTTGTCAGTTTCCTAAGCAGAGTTGAACTAGATATGCCCCGTGTGTGTAGGAAGCACAGTTCTTTTGTTCTGAGCAAGCCAATGTTCTGGCCCTATAGGAAACACAGGAGAGTAGAAGAGTGCTGTTTTCTCAAAAGCAGAGTGTGTTTCTTGCAAGGCGAGCTAGCGTTTGTTTCCCAGTCCTAAACGGAGTTGAATCCCATGCAGTTTCTGGTCCTACGAGCAAGAGTTGTTTTCTGCTAAGAAGAGTCACTATTGTGCTCCCATTGCCATACACTGTGCAAATAGCACTCGCGTCTGTTCCCAGCAAGTACAGTGTATTGGACTGAAGAGAAGCTACTGTTCTTGTCAGTTTCCTAAGCAGAGTTGAACTAGATATGCCCCGTGTGTGTAGGAAGCACAGTTCTTTTGTTCTGAGCAAGCTCAATGTTCTGGCCCTATAGGAAACACAGGAGAGTAGAAGAGTGCTGTTTTCTCAAAAGCAGAGTGTGTTTCTTGCAAGGCGAGCTAGCGTTTGTTTCCCAGTCCTAAACGGAGTTGAATCCCATGCAGTTTCTGGTCCTACGAGCAAGAGTTGTTTTCTGCTAAGAAGAGTCACTATTGCGCTCCCATTGCCATACACAGTGCAAATAGCACTGGCGTCTGTTCTCAGCAAGTACAGTGTATTGGACTGAAGAGAAGCTACTGTTCTTGTCAGTTTCCTAAGCAGAGTTGAACTAGATATGCCCCGTGTGTGTAGGAAGCACAGTTCTTTTGTTCTGAGCAAGCTCAATGTTCTGGCCCTATAGGAAACACAGGAGAGTAGAAGAGTGCTGTTTTCTCAAAATCAGAGTGTGTTTCTTGCAAGGCGAGCTAGCGTTTGTTTCCCAGTCCTAAACGGAGTTGAATCCCATGCAGTTTCTGCTCCTACGAGCAAGAGTTGTTTTCTGCTAAGAAGAGTCACTATTGCGCTCCTATTGCCATACACAGTGCAAATAGCACTCGCGTCTGTTCCCAGCAAGTACAGTGTATTGGACTGAAGAGAAGCTACTGTTCTTGTCAGTTTCCTAAGCAGAGTTGAAATAGATATGCCCCGTGTGTGTAGGAAGCACAGTTCTTTTGTTCTGAGCAAGCACAATGTTCTGGCCCTATAGGAAACACAGGAGAGTAGAAGAGTGCTGTTTTCTCAAAAGCAGATTGTGTTTCTTTCAAGGCGAGCTAGCGTTGGTTTCCCAGTCCTAAACGGAGTTGAATCCCATGCAGTTTCTGCTCCTACGAGCAAGAGTTGTTTTCTGCTAAGAAGAGTCACTATTGTGCTCCCTTTGCCATACACTGTGCAAATAGCACTGGCGTCTGTTCCCAGCAAGTACAGTGTATTGGACTGAAGAGAAGCTACTGTTCTTGTCAGTTTCCTAAGCAGAGTTGAACTAGATATGCCCCGTGTGTGTAGGAAGCACAGTTCTTTTGTTCTGAGCAAGCTCAATGTTCTGGCCCTATAGGAAACACAGGAGAGTAGAAGAGTGCTGTTTTCTCAAAAGCAGAGTGTGTTTCTTGCAAGGCGAGCTAGCGTTTGTTTCCCAGTCCTAAACGGAGTTGAATCCCATGCAGTTTCTGGTCCTACGAGCAAGAGTTGTTTTCTGCTAAGAAGAGTCACTATTGCGCTCCCATTGCCATACACAGTGCAAATAGCACTGGCGTCTGTTCCCAGCAAGTACAGTGTATTGGACTGAAGAGAAGCTACTGTTCTTGTCAGTTTCCTAAGCAGAGTTGAACTAGATATGCCCCGTGTGTGTAGGAAGCACAGTTCTTTTGTTCTGAGCAAGCTCACTGTTCTGGCCCTATAGGAAACACAGGAGAGTAGAAGAGTGCTGTTTTCTCAAAAGCAGAGTGTGTTTCTTGCAAGGCGAGCTAGCGTTTGTTTCCCAGTCCTGAACGGAGTTGAATCCCATGCAGTTTCTGGTCCTACGAGCAAGAGTTGTTTTCTGCTAAGAAGAGTCACTATTGCGCTCCCATTGCCATACACAGTGCAAATAGCACTCGCGTCTGTTCCCAGCAAGTACAGTGTATTGGACTGAAGAGAAGCTACTGTTCTTGTCAGTTTCCTTAGCAGAGTTGAACTAGATATGCCCCGTGTGTGTAGGAAGCACAGTTCTTTTGTTCTGAGCAAGCTCACTGTTCTGGCCCTATAGGAAACACAGGAGAGTAGAAGAGTGCTGTTTTCTCAAAAGCAGAGTGTGTTTCTTGCAAGGCGAGCTAGTGTTTGTTTCCCAGTCCTAAACGGAGTTGAATCCCATGCAGTTTCTGGTCCTACGAGCAAGAGTTGTTTTCTGCTAAGAAGAGTCACTATTGCGCTCCCCATTGCCATACACAGTGCAAATAGCACTCGCGTCTGTTCCCAGCAAGTACAGTGTATTGGACTGAAGAGAAGCTACTGTTCTTGTCAGTTTCCTAAGCAGAGTTGAACTAGATATGCCCCGTGTGTGTAGGAAGCACAGTTCTTTTGTTCTGAGCAAGCTCACTGTTCTGGCCCTATAGAAAACACAGGAGAGTAGAAGAGTGCTGTTTTCTCAAAAGCAGAGTGTGTTTCTTGCAAGGCGAGCTAGCGTTTGTTTCCCAGTCCTAAACGGAGTTGAATCCCATGCAGTTTCTGGTCCTACGAGCAAGAGTTGTTTTCTGCTAAGAAGAGTCACTATTGCGCTCCCATTGCCATACACAGTGCAAATAGCACTGGCGTCTGTTCCCAGGAAGTACAGTGTATTGGACTGAAGAGAAGCTACTGTTCTTGTCAGTTTCCTAAGCAGAGTTGAACTAGATATGCCCCGTGTGTGTAGGAATCACAGTTCTTTTGTTCTGAGCAAGCTCAATGTTCTGGCCCTATAGGAAACACAGGAGAGTAGAAGAGTGCTGTTTTCTCAAAAGCAGAGTGTGTTTCTTGCAAGGCGAGCTAGCGTTTGTTTCCCAGTCCTAAACAGAGTTGAATCCCATGCAGTTTCTGGTCCTACGAGCAAGAGTTGTTTTCTGCTAAGAAGAGTCACTATTGCGCTCCCATTGCCATACACAGTGCAAATAGCCCTCGCGTCTGTTCCCAGCAAGTACAGTGTATTGGACTGAGGAGAAGCTACTGTTCTTGTCAGTTTCCGAAGCAGAGTTGAACTAGATATGCCCCGTGTGTGTAGGAAGCACAGTTCTTTTGTTCTGAGCAAGCTCAATGTTCTGGCCCTATAGGAAACACAGGAGAGTAGAAGAGTGCTGTTTTCTCAAAAGCAGAGTGTGTTTCTTGCAAGGCGAGCTAGCGTTTGTTTCCCAGTCCTAAACAGAGTTGATTCCCATGCAGTTTCTGGTCCTACGAGCAAGATTTGTTTTCTGCTAAGAAGAGTCACTATTGCGCTCCCATTGCCATACACAGTGCAAATAGCACTCGCGTCTGTTCCCAGCAAGTACAGTGTATTGGACTGAAGAGAAGCTACTGTTCTTGTCAGTTTCCTAAGCAGAGTTGAACTAGATATGCCCCGTGTGTGTAGGAAGCACAGTTCTTTTGTTCTGAGCAAGCTCACTGTTCTGGCCCTATAGGAAACACAGGAGAGTAGAAGAGTGCTGTTTTCTCAAAAGCAGAGTGTGTTTCTTGCAAGGCGAGCTAGCGTTTGTTTCCCAGTCCTAAACGGAGTTGAATCCCATGCAGTTTCTGGTCCTACGAGCAAGAGTTGTTTTCTGCTAAGAAGAGTCACTATTGCGCTCCTATTGCCATACACAGTGCAAATAGCACTCGCGTCTGTTCCCAGCAAGTACAGTGTATTGGACTGAAGAGAACCTACTGTTCTTGTCAGTTTCCTAAGCAGAGTTGAACTAGATATGCCCCGTGTGTGTAGGAAGCACAGTTCTTTTGTTCTGAGCAAGCTCAATGTTCTGGCCCTATAGGAAACACGGGAGAGTAGAAGAGTGCTGTTTTCTCAAAAGCAGAGTGTGTTTCTTGCAAGGCGAGCTAGCGTTTGTTTCCCAGTCCTAAACGGAGTTGAATCCCATGCAGTTTCTGGTCCTACGAGCAAGAGTTGTTTTCTGCTAAGAAGAGTCACTATTGCGCTCCCATTGCCATACACAGTGCAAATAGCACTGGCGTCTGTTCCCAGCAAGTACAGTGTATTGGACTGAAGAGAAGCTACTGTTCTTGTCAGTTTCCTAAGCAGAGTTGAACTAGATATGCCCCGTGTGTGTAGGAAGCACAGTTCTTTTGTTCTGAGCAAGCTCACTGTTCTGGCCCTATAGGAAACACAGGAGAGTAGAAGAGTGCTGTTTTCTCAAAAGCAGAGTGTGTTTCTTGCAAGGCGAGCTAGCGTTTGTTTCCCAGTCCTAAACGGAGTTGAATCCCATGCAGTTTCTGGTCCTACGAGCAAGAGTTGTTTTCTGCTAAGAAGAGTCACTATTGCGCTCCCATTGCCATACACAGTGCAAATAGCACTGGCGTCTGTTCCCAGCAAGTACAGTGTATTGGACTGAAGAGAAGCTACTGTTCTTGTCAGTTTCCTAAGCAGAGTTGAACTAGATATGCCCCGTGTGTGTAGGAAGCACAGTTCTTTTGTTCTGAGCAAGCTCACTGTTCTGGCCCTATAGGAAACACAGGAGAGTAGAAGAGTGCTGTTTTCTCAAAAGCAGAGTGTGTTTCTTGCAAGGCGAGCTAGCGTTTGTTTCCCAGTCCTAAACGGAGTTGAATCCCATGCAGTTTCTGGTCCTACGAGCAAGAGTTGTTTTCTGCTAAGAAGAGTCACTATTGCGCTCCCATTGCCATACACAGTGCAAATAGCACTCGCGTCTGTTCCCAGCAAGTACAGTGTATTGGACTGAAGAGAAGCTACTGTTCTTGTCAGTTTCCTAAGCAGAGTTGAAATAGATATGCCCCGTGTGTGTAGGAAGCACAGTTCTTTTGTTCTGAGCAAGCACAATGTTCTGGCCCTATAGGAAACACAGGAGAGTAGAAGAGTGCTGTTTTCTCAAAAGCAGATTGTGTTTCTTTCAAGGCGAGCTAGCGTTGGTTTCCCAGTCCTAAACGGAGTTGAATCCCATGCAGTTTCTGGTCCTACGAGCAAGAGTTGTTTTCTGCTAAGAAGAGTCACTATTGCGCTCCCATTGCCATACACAGTGCAAATAGCACTCGCGTCTGTTCCCAGCAAGTACAGTGTATTGGACTGAAGAGAAGCTACTGTTCTTGTCAGTTTCCTAAGCAGAGTTGAACTAGATATGCCCCGTGTGTGTAGGAAGCACAGTTCTTTTGTTCTGAGCAAGCTCACTGTTCTGGCCCTATAGGAAACACAGGAGAGTAGAAGAGTGCTGTTTTCTCAAAAGCAGAGTGTGTTTCTTGCAAGGCGAGCTAGCGTTTGTTTCCCAGTCCTAAACGGAGTTGAATCCCATGCAGTTTCTGCTCCTACGAGCAAGAGTTGTTTTCTGCTAAGAAGAGTCACTATTGCGCTCCCATTGCCATACACAGTGCAAATAGCACTCGCGTCTGTTCCCAGCAAGTACAGTGTATTGGACTGAGGAGAAGCTACTGTTCTTGTCAGTTTCCTAAGCAGAGTTGAAATAGATATGCCCCGTGTGTGTAGGAAGCACAGTTCTTTTGTTCTGAGCAAGCACAATGTTCTGGCCCTATAGGAAACACAGGAGAGTAGAAGAGTGCTGTTTTCTCAAAAGCAGATTGTGTTTCTTTCAAGGCGAGCTAGCGTTGGTTTCCCAGTCCTAAACGGAGTTGAATCCCATGCAGTTTCTGCTCCTACGAGCAAGAGTTGTTTTCTGCTAAGAAGAGTCACTATTGTGCTCCCTTTGCCATACACTGTGCAAATAGCACTGGCGTCTGTTCCCAGCAAGTACAGTGTATTGGACTGAAGAGAAGCTACTGTTCTTGTCAGTTTCCTAAGCAGAGTTGAACTAGATATGCCCCGTGTGTGTAGGAAGCACAGTTCTTTTGTTCTGAGCAAGCTCAATGTTCTGGCCCTATAGGAAACACAGGAGAGTAGAAGAGTGCTGTTTTCTCAAAAGCAGAGTGTGTTTCTTGCAAGGCGAGCTAGCGTTTGTTTCCCAGTCCTAAACGGAGTTGAATCCCATGCAGTTTCTGGTCCTACGAGCAAGAGTTGTTTTCTGCTAAGAAGAGTCACTATTGCGCTCCCATTGCCATACACTGTGCAAATAGCACTCGCGTCTGTTCCCAGCAAGTACAGTGTATTGGACTGAAGAGAAGCTACTGTTCTTGTCAGTTTCCTAAGCAGAGTTGAACTAGATATGCCCCGTGTGTGTAGGAAGCACAGTTCTTTTGTTCTGAGCAAGCTCAATGTTCTGGCCCTATAGGAAACACAGGAGAGTAGAAGAGTGCTGTTTTCTCAAAAGCAGAGTGTGTTTCTTGCAAGGCGAGCTAGCGTTTGTTTCCCAGTCCTAAACGGAGTTGAATCCCATGCAGTTTCTGGTCCTACGAGCAAGAGTTGTTTTCTGCTAAGAAGAGTCACTATTGCGCTCCCATTGCCATACACAGTGCAAATAGCACTCGCGTCTGTTCCCAGCAAGTACAGTGTATTGGACTGAAGAGAAGCTACTGTTCTTGTCAGTTTCCTAAGCAGAGTTGAACTAGATATGCCCCGTGTGTGTAGGAAGCACAGTTCTTTTGTTCTGAGGGAAGCTCAATGTTCTGGCCCTATAGGAAACACAGGAGAGTAGAAGAGTGCTGTTTTCTCAAAATCAGAGTGTGTTTCTTGCAAGGCGAGCTAGCGTTTGTTTCCCAGTCCTAAACGGAGTTGAATCCCATGCAGTTTCTGCTCCTACGAGCAAGAGTTGTTTTCTGCTAAGAAGAGTCACTATTGCGCTCCTATTGCCATACACAGTGCAAATAGCACTCGCGTCTGTTCCCAGCAAGTACAGTGTATTGGACTGAAGAGAAGCTACTGTTCTTGTCAGTTTCCTAAGCAGAGTTGAAATAGATATGCCCCGTGTGTGTAGGAAGCACAGTTCTTTTGTTCTGAGCAAGCACAATGTTCTGGCCCTATATGAAACACAGGAGAGTAGAAGAGTGCTGTTTTCTCAAAAGCAGATTGTGTTTCTTTCAAGGCGAGCTAGCGTTGGTTTCCCAGTCCTAAACGGAGTTGAATCCCATGCAGTTTCTGCTCCTACGAGCAAGAGTTGTTTTCTGCTAAGAAGAGTCACTATTGTGCTCCCTTTGCCAAACACTGTGCAAATAGCACTGGCGTCTGTTCCCAGCAAGTACAGTGTATTGGACTGAAGAGAAGCTACTGTTCTTGTCAGTTTCCTAAGCAGAGTTGAACTAGATATGCCCCGTGTGTGTAGGAAGCACAGTTCTTTTGTTCTGAGCAAGCTCAATGTTCTGGCCCTATAGGAAACACAGGAGAGTAGAAGAGTGCTGTTTTCTCAAAAGCAGAGTGTGTTTCTTGCAAGGCGAGCTAGCGTTTGTTTCCCAGTCCTAAACGGAGTTGAATCCCATGCAGTTTCTGGTCCTACGAGCAAGAGTTGTTTTCTGCTAAGAAGAGTCACTATTGCGCTCCCATTGCCATACACAGTGCAAATAGCACTGGCGTCTGTTCCCAGCAAGTACAGTGTATTGGACTGAAGAGAAGCTACTGTTCTTGTCAGTTTCCTAAGCAGAGTTGAACTAGATATGCCCCGTGTGTGTAGGAAGCACAGTTCTTTTGTTCTGAGCAAGCTCACTGTTCTGGCCCTATAGGAAACACAGGAGAGTAGAAGAGTGCTGTTTTCTCAAAAGCAGAGTGTGTTTCTTGCAAGGCGAGCTAGCGTTTGTTTCCCAGTCCTGAACGGAGTTGAATCCCATGCAGTTTCTGGTCCTACGAGCAAGAGTTGTTTTCTGCTAAGAAGAGTCACTATTGCGCTCCCATTGCCATACACAGTGCAAATAGCACTCGCGTCTGTTCCCAGCAAGTACAGTGTATTGGACTGAAGAGAAGCTACTGTTCTTGTCAGTTTCCTTAGCAGAGTTGAACTAGATATGCCCCGTGTGTGTAGGAAGCACAGTTCTTTTGTTCTGAGCAAGCTCACTGTTCTGGCCCTATAGGAAACACAGGAGAGTAGAAGAGTGCTGTTTTCTCAAAAGCAGAGTGTGTTTCTTGCAAGGCGAGCTAGTGTTTGTTTCCCAGTCCTAAACGGAGTTGAATCCCATGCAGTTTCTGGTCCTACGAGCAAGAGTTGTTTTCTGCTAAGAAGAGTCACTATTGCGCTCCCATTGCCATACACAGTGCAAATAGCACTCGCGTCTGTTCCCAGCAAGTACAGTGTATTGGACTGAAGAGAAGCTACTGTTCTTGTCAGTTTCCTAAGCAGAGTTGAACTAGATATGCCCCGTGTGTGTAGGAAGCACAGTTCTTTTGTTCTGAGCAAGCTCACTGTTCTGGCCCTATAGAAAACACAGGAGAGTAGAAGAGTGCTGTTTTCTCAAAAGCAGAGTGTGTTTCTTGCAAGGCGAGCTAGCGTTTGTTTCCCAGTCCTAAACGGAGTTGAATCCCATGCAGTTTCTGGTCCTACGAGCAAGAGTTGTTTTCTGCTAAGAAGAGTCACTATTGCGCTCCCATTGCCATACACAGTGCAAATAGCACTGGCGTCTGTTCCCAGGAAGTACAGTGTATTGGACTGAAGAGAAGCTACTGTTCTTGTCAGTTTCCTAAGCAGAGTTGAACTAGATATGCCCCGTGTGTGTAGGAATCACAGTTCTTTTGTTCTGAGCAAGCTCACTGTTCTGGCCCTATAGGAAACACAGGAGAGTAGAAGAGTGCTGTTTTCTCAAAAGCAGAGTGTGTTTCTTGCAAGGCGAGCTAGCGTTTGTTTCCCAGTCCTAAACAGAGTGGAATCCCATGCAGTTTCTGGTCCTACGAGCAAGAGTTGTTTTCTGCTAAGAAGAGTCACTATTGCGCTCCCATTGCCATACACAGTGCAAATAGCCCTCGCGTCTGTTCCCAGCAAGTACAGTGTATTGGACTGAAGAGAAGCTACTGTTCTTGTCAGTTTCCGAAGCAGAGTTGAACTAGATATGCCCCGTGTGTGTAGGAAGCACAGTTCTTTTGTTCTGAGCAAGCTCTATGTTCTGGCCCTATAGGAAACACAGGAGAGTAGAAGAGTGCTGTTTTCTCAAAAGCAGCGTGTGTTTCTTGCAAGGCGAGCTAGCGTTTGTTTCCCAGTCCTAAACAGAGTTGATTCCCATGCAGTTTCTGGTCCTACGAGCAAGATTTGTTTTCTGCTAAGAAGAGTCACTATTGCGCTCCCATTGCCATACACAGTGCAAATAGCACTCGCGTCTGTTCCCAGCAAGTACAGTGTATTGGACTGAAGAGAAGCTACTGTTCTTGTCAGTTTCCTAAGCAGAGTTGAACTAGATATGCCCCGTGTGTGTAGGAAGCACAGTTCTTTTGTTCTGAGCAAGCTCACTGTTCTGGCCCTATAGGAAACACAGGAGAGTAGAAGAGTGCTGTTTTCTCAAAAGCAGAGTGTGTTTCTTGCAAGGCGAGCTAGCGTTTGTTTCCCAGTCCTAAACGGAGTTGAATCCCATGCAGTTTCTGGTCCTACGAGCAAGAGTTGTTTTCTGCTAAGAAGAGTCACTATTGCGCTCCTATTGCCATACACAGTGCAAATAGCACTCGCGTCTGTTCCCAGCAAGTACAGTGTATTGGACTGAAGAGAACCTACTGTTCTTGTCAGTTTCCTAAGCAGAGTTGAACTAGATATGCCCCGTGTGTGTAGGAAGCACAGTTCTTTTGTTCTGAGCAAGCTCAATGTTCTGGCCCTATAGGAAACACGGGAGAGTAGAAGAGTGCTGTTTTCTCAAAAGCAGAGTGTGTTTCTTGCAAGGCGAGCTAGCGTTTGTTTCCCAGTCCTAAACGGAGTTGAATCCCATGCAGTTTCTGGTCCTACGAGCAAGAGTTGTTTTCTGCTAAGAAGAGTCACTATTGCGCTCCCATTGCCATACACAGTGCAAATAGCACTCGCGTCTGTTCCCAGCAAGTACAGTGTATTGGACTGAAGAGAAGCTACTGTTCTTGTCAGTTTCCTAAGCAGAGTTGAACTAGATATGCCCCGTGTGTGTAGGAAGCACAGTTCTTTTGTTCTGAGCAAGCTCACTGTTCTGGCCCTATAGGAAACACAGGAGAGTAGAAGAGTGCTGTTTTCTCAAAAGCAGAGTGTGTTTCTTGCAAGGCGAGCTAGCGTTTGTTTCCCAGTCCTAAACGGAGTTGAATCCCATGCAGTTTCTGGTCCTACGAGCAAGAGTTGTTTTCTGCTAAGAAGAGTCACTATTGCGCTCCCATTGCCATACACAGTGCAAATAGCACTGGCGTCTGTTCCCAGCAAGTACAGTGTATTGGACTGAAGAGAAGCTACTGTTCTTGTCAGTTTCCTAAGCAGAGTTGAACTAGATATGCCCCGTGTGTGTAGGAAGCACAGTTCTTTTGTTCTGAGCAAGCTCACTGTTCTGGCCCTATAGGAAACACAGGAGAGTAGAAGAGTGCTGTTTTCTCAAAAGCAGAGTGTGTTTCTTGCAAGGCGAGCTAGCGTTTGTTTCCCAGTCCTAAACGGAGTTGAATCCCATGCAGTTTCTGGTCCTACGAGCAAGAGTTGTTTTCTGCTAAGAAGAGTCACTATTGCGCTCCCATTGCCATACACAGTGCAAATAGCACTCGCGTCTGTTCCCAGCAAGTACAGTGTATTGGACTGAAGAGAAGCTACTGTTCTTGTCAGTTTCCTAAGCAGAGTTGAAATAGATATGCCCCGTGTGTGTAGGAAGCACAGTTCTTTTGTTCTGAGCAAGCACAATGTTCTGGCCCTATAGGAAACACAGGAGAGTAGAAGAGTGCTGTTTTCTCAAAAGCAGATTGTGTTTCTTTCAAGGCGAGCTAGCGTTGGTTTCCCAGTCCTAAACGGAGTTGAATCCCATGCAGTTTCTGGTCCTACGAGCAAGAGTTGTTTTCTGCTAAGAAGAGTCACTATTGCGCTCCCATTGCCATACACAGTGCAAATAGCACTCGCGTCTGTTCCCAGCAAGTACAGTGTATTGGACTGAAGAGAAGCTACTGTTCTTGTCAGTTTCCTAAGCAGAGTTGAACTAGATATGCCCCGTGTGTGTAGGAAGCACAGTTCTTTTGTTCTGAGCAAGCTCAATGTTCTGGCCCTATAGGAAACACAGGAGAGTAGAAGAGTGCTGTTTTCTCAAAAGCAGAGTGTGTTTCTTGCAAGGCGAGCTAGCGTTTGTTTCCCAGTCCTAAACGGAGTTGAATCCCATGCAGTTTCTGGTCCTACGAGCAAGAGTTGTTTTCTGCTAAGAAGAGTCACTACTGCGCTCCCATTGCCATACACAGTGCAAATAGCACTCGCGTCTGTTCCCAGCAAGTACAGTGTATTGGACTGAAGAGAAGCTACTGTTCTTGTCAGTTTCCTAAGCAGAGTTGAACTAGATATGCCCCGTGTGTGTAGGAAGCACAGTTCTTTTGTTCTGAGCAAGCTCACTGTTCTGGCCCTATAGGAAACACAGGAGAGTAGAAGAGTGCTGTTTTCTCAAAAGCAGAGTGTGTTTCTTGCAAGGCGAGCTAGCGTTTGTTTCCCAGTCCTAAACGGAGTTGAATCCCATGCAGTTTCTGGTCCTACGAGCAAGAGTTGTTTTCTGCTAAAGAAGAGTCACTATTGCGCTCCCATTGCCATACACAGTGCAAATAGCACTCGCGTCTGTTCCCAGCAAGTACAGTGTATTGGATTGAAGAGAAGCTACTGTTCTTGTCAGTTTCCTAAGCAGAGTTGAACTAGATATGCCCCGTGTGTGTAGGAAGCACAGTTCTTTTGTTCTGAGCAAGCTCACTGTTATGGCCCTATAGGAAACACAGGAGAGTAGAAGAGTGCTGTTTTCTCAAAAGCAGAGTGTGTTTCTTGCAAGGCGAGCTAGCGTTTGATTCCCAGTCCTAAACGGAGTTGAATCCCATGCAGGTTCTGGTCCTACGAGCAAGAGTTGTTTTCTGCTAAGAAGAGTCACTATTGCGCTCCCATTGCCATACACAGTGCAAATAGCCCTCGCGTCTGTTCCCAGCAAGTACAGTGTATTGGACTGAAGAGAAGCTACTGTTCTTGTCAGTTTCCTAAGCAGAGTTGAACTAGATATGCCCCGTGTGTGTAGGAAGCACAGTTCTTTAGTTCTGAGCAAGCTCAATGTTCTGGCCCTATAGGAAACAAAGGAGAGTAGAAGAGTGCTGTTTTCTCAAAAGCAGAGTGTGTTTCTTGCAAGGCGAGCTAGCGTTTGTTTCCCAGTCCTAAACGAAGTTGAATCCCATGCAGTTTCTGGTCCTACGAGCAAGAGTTGTTTTCTGCTAAAAGAGTCACTATTGCGCTCCCATTGCCATACACAGTGCAAATAGCACTCGCGTCTGTTCCCAACAAGTACAGTGTATTGGACTGAAGAGAAGCTACTGTTCTTGTCAGTTTCCTAAGCAGAGTTGAACTAGATATGCCCCGTGTGTGTAGGAAGCACAGTTCTTTTGTTCTGAGCAAGCTCAATGTTCTGGCCCTATAGGAAACACAGGAGAGTAGAAGAGTGCTGTTTTCTCAAAAGCAGAGTGTGTTTCTTGCAAGGCGAGCTAGTGTTTGTTTCCCAGTCCTAAACGGAGTTGAATCCCATGCAGTTTGTGGTCCTATGAGCAAGAGTTGTTTTCTGCTAAGAAGAGTCACTATTGCGCTCCTATTGCCATACACAGTGCAAATAGCACTCGCGTCTGTTCCCAGCAAGTACAGTGTATTGGACTGAAGAGAAGCTACTGTTCTTGTCAGTTTCCTAAGCAGAGTTGAACTAGATATGCCCCGTGTGTGTAGGAAGCACAGTTCTTTTGTTCTGAGCAAGCACAATGTTCTGGCCCTATAGGAAACACAGGAGAGTAGAAGAGTGCTGTTTTCTCAAAAGCAGATTGTGTTTCTTGCAAGGCGAGCTAGCGTTTGTTTCCCAGTCCTAAACGGAGTTGAATCCCATGCAGTTTCTGGTCCTACGAGCAAGAGTTGTTTTCTGCTAAGAAGAGTCACTATTGTGCTCCCATTGCCATACACTGTGCAAATAGCACTGGCGTCTGTTCCCAGCAAGTACAGTGTATTGGACTGAAGAGAAGCTACTGTTCTTGTCAGTTTCCTAAGCAGAGTTGAACTAGATATGCCCCGTGTGTGTAGGAAGCACAGTTCTTTTGTTCTGAGCAAGCTCAATGTTCTGGCCCTATAGGAAACACAGGAGAGTAGAAGAGTGCTGTTTTCTCAAAAGCAGAGTGTGTTTCTTGCAAGGCGAGCTAGCGTTTGTTTCCCAGTCCTAAACGGAGTTGAATCCCATGCAGTTTCTGGTCCTACGAGCAAGAGTTGTTTTCTGCTAAGAAGAGTCACTATTGCGCTCCCATTGCCATACACTGTGCAAATAGCACTCGCATCTGTTCCCAGCAAGTACAGTGTATTGGACTGAAGAGAAGCTACTGTTCTTGTCAGTTTCCTAAGCAGAGTTGAACTAGATATGCCCCGTGTGTGTAGGAAGCACAGTTCTTTTGTTCTGAGCAAGCTCAATGTTCTGGCCCTATAGGAAACACAGGAGAGTAGAAGAGTGCTGTTTTCTCAAAAGCAGAGTGTGTTTCTTGCAAGGCGAGCTAGCGTTTGTTTCCCAGTCCTAAACGGAGTTGAATCCCATGCAGTTTCTGGTCCTACGAGCAAGAGTTGTTTTCTGCTAAGAAGAGTCACTACTGCGCTCCCATTGCCATACACAGTGCAAATAGCACTCTGCGTCTGTTCCCAGCAAGTACAGTGTATTGGACTGAAGAGAAGCTACTGTTCTTGTCAGTTTCCTAAGCAGAGTTGAACTAGATATGCCCCGTGTGTGTAGGAAGCACAGTTCTTTTGTTCTGAGCAAGCTCACTGTTCTGGCCCTATAGGAAACACAGGAGAGTAGAAGAGTGCTGTTTTCTCAAAAAGCAGAGTGTGTTTCTTGCAAGGCGAGCTAGCGTTTGTTTCCCAGTCCTAAACGGAGTTGAATCCCATGCAGTTTCTGGTCCTACGAGCAAGAGTTGTTTTCTGCTAAAGAAGAGTCACTATTGCGCTCCCATTGCCATACACAGTGCAAATAGCACTCGCGTCTGTTCCCAGCAAGTACAGTGTTTTGGATTGAAGAGAAGCTACTGTTCTTGTCAGTTTCCTAAGCAGAGTTGAACTAGATATGCCCCGTGTGTGTAGGAAGCACAGTTCTTTTGTTCTGAGCAAGCTCACTGTTATGGCCCTATAGGAAACACAGGAGAGTAGAAGAGTGCTGTTTTCTCAAAAGCAGAGTGTGTTTCTTGCAAGGCGAGCTAGCGTTTGATTCCCAGTCCTAAACGGAGTTGAATCCCATGCAGGTTCTGGTCCTACGAGCAAGAGTTGTTTTCTGCTAAGAAGAGTCACTATTGCGCTCCCATTGCCATACACAGTGCAAATAGCACTCGCGTCTGTTCCCAGCAAGTACAGTGTATTGGGACTGAAGAGAAGCTACTGTTCTTGTCAGTTTCCTAAGCAGAGTTGAACTAGATATGCCCCGTGTGTGTAGGAAGCACAGTTCTTTAGTTCTGAGCAAGCTCAATGTTCTGGCCCTATAGGAAACAAAGGAGAGTAGAAGAGTGCTGTTTTCTCAAAAGCAGAGTGTGTTTCTTGCAAGGCGAGCTAGCGTTGTTTCCCAGTCCTAAACGAAGTTGAATCCCATGCAGTTTCTGGTCCTACGAGCAAGAGTAGCTTCTCTTCAGTCCAATACACTGTACTTGTTGGGAACAGACGCGAGTGCTATTTGCACTGTGGTATGGCAATGGGAGCGCAATAGTGACTCTTTTAGCAGAAAAGCAACTCTTGCTCGTAGGACCAGAAACTGCATGGGATTCAACTTCGTTTAGGACTGGGAAACAAACGCTAGCTCGCCTTGCAAGAAACACACTCTGCTTTTGAGAAAACAGCACTCTTCTACTCTCCTTTGTTTCCTATAGGGCCAGAACATTGAGCTTGCTCAGAACTAAAGAACTGTGCTTCCTACACACACGGGGCATATCTAGTTCAACTCTGCTTAGGAAACTGACAAGAACAGTAGCTTCTCTTCAGTCCAATACACTGTACTTGCTGGAACAGACGCGAGTGCTATTTGCACTGTGTATGGCAATGGGAGCGCAATAGGTGACTCTTCTTAGCAGAAAACAACTCTTGCTCGTAGGACCAGAACCTGCATGGGATTCAACTCCGTTTAGGACTGGGAATCAAACGCTAGCTCGCCTTGCAAGAAACACACTCTGCTTTTGAGAAAACAGCACTCTTCTACTCTCCTGTGTTTCCTATAGGGCCATAACAGTGAGCTTGCTCAGAACAAAAGAACTGTGCTTCCTACACACACGGGCATATCTAGTTCAACTCTGCTTAGGAAACTGACAAGAACAGTAGCTTCTCTTCAATCCAAAACACTGTACTTGCTGGGAACAGACGCGAGTGCTATTTGCACTGTGTATGGCAATGGGAGCGCAATAGTGACTCTTCTTTAGCAGAAAACAACTCTTGCTCGTAGGACCAGAAACTGCATGGGATTCAACTCCGTTTAGGACTGGGAAACAAACGCTAGCTCGCCTTGCAAGAAACACACTCTGCTTTTGAGAAAACAGCACTCTTCTACTCTCCTGTGTTTCCTATAGGGCCAGAACAGTGAGCTTGCTCAGAACAAAAGAACTGTGCTTCCTACACACACGGGGCATATCTAGTTCAACTCTGCTTAGGAAACTGACAAGAACAGTAGCTTCTCTTCAGTCCAATACACTGTACTTGCTGGGAACAGACGCGAGTGCTATTTGCACTGTGTATGGCAATGGGAGCGCAGTAGTGACTCTTCTTAGCAGAAAACAACTCTTGCTCGTAGGACCAGAAACTGCATGGGATTCAACTCCGTTTAGGACTGGGAAACAAACGCTAGCTCGCCTTGCAAGAAACACACTCTGCTTTTGAGAAAACAGCACTCTTCTACTCTCCTGTGTTTCCTATAGGGCCAGAACATTGAGCTTGCTCAGAACAAAAGAACTGTGCTTCCTACACACACGGGGCATATCTAGTTCAACTCTGCTTAGGAAACTGACAAGAACAGTAGCTTCTCTTCAGTCCAATACACTGTACTTGCTGGGAACAGATGCGAGTGCTATTTGCACAGTGTATGGCAATGGGGAGCGCAATAGTGACTCTTCTTAGCAGAAAACAACTCTTGCTCGTAGGACCAGAAACTGCATGGGATTCAACTCCGTTTAGGACTGGGAAACAAACGCTAGCTCGCCTTGCAAGAAACACACTCTGCTTTTGAGAAAACAGCACTCTTCTACTCTCCTGTGTTTCCTATAGGGCCAGAACATTGAGCTTGCTCAGAACAAAAGAACTGTGCTTCCTACACACACGGGGCATATCTAGTTCAACTCTGCTTAGGAAACTGACAAGAACAGTAGCTTCTCTTCAGTCCAATACACTGTACTTGCTGGGAACAGACGCCAGTGCTATTTGCACAGTGTATGGCAATGGGAGCACAATAGTGACTCTTCTTAGCAGAAAACAACTCTTGCTCGTAGGACCAGAAACTGCATGGGATTCAACTCCGTTTAGGACTGGAAACAAACGCTAGCTCGCCTTGCAAGAAACACAATCTGCTTTTGAGAAAACAGCACTCTTCTACTCTCCTGTGTTTCCTATAGGGCCAGAACATTGTGCTTGCTCAGAACAAAAGAACTGTGCTTCCTACACACACGGGGCATATCTAGGTTCAACTCTGCTTAGGAAACTGACAAGAACAGTAGCTTCTCTTCAGTCCAATACACTGTACTTGCTGGGAACAGACGCGAGTGCTATTTGCACTGTGTATGGCAATAGGAGCGCAATAGTGACTCTTCTTAGCAGAAAACAACTCTTGCTCATAGGACCACAAACTGCATGGGATTTCAACTCCGTTTAGGACTGGGAACAAACACTAGCTCGCCTTGCAAGAAACACACTCTGCTTTTGAGAAAACAGCACTCTTCTACTCTCCTGTGTTTCCTATAGGGCCAGAACATTGAGCTTGCTCAGAACAAAAGAACTGTGCTTCCTACACACACGGGGCATATCTAGTTCAACTCTGCTTAGGAAACTGACAAGAACAGTAGCTTCTCTTCAGTCCAATACACTGTACTTGTTGGGAACAGACGCGAGTGCTATTTGCACTGTGTATGGCAATGGGAGCGCAATAGTGACTCTTTTAGCAGAAAACAACTCTTGCTCGTAGGACCAGGAAACTGCATGGGATTCAACTTCGTTTAGGACTGGGAAACAAACGCTAGCTCGCCTTGCAAGAAACACACTCTGCTTTTGAGAAAACAGCACTCTTCTACTCTCCTTTGTTTCCTATAGGGCCAGAACATTGAGCTTGCTCAGAACTAAAGAACTGTGCTTCCTACACACACGGGGCATATCTAGTTCAACTCTGCTTAGGAAACTGACAAGAACAGTAGCTTCTCTTCAGTCCAATACACTGTACTTGCTGGGAACAGACGCGAGGGCTATTTGCACTGTGTATGGCAATGGGAGCGCAATAGTGACTCTTCTTAGCAGAAAACAACTCTTGCTCGTAGGACCAGAACCTGCATGGGATTCAACTCCGTTTAGGACTGGGAATCAAACGCTAGCTCGCCTTGCAAGAAACACACTCTGCTTTTGAGAAAACAGCACTCTTCTACTCTCCTGTGTTTCCTATAGGGCCATAACAGTGAGCTTGCTCAGAACAAAAGAACTGTGCTTCCTACACACACGGGGCATATCTAGTTCAACTCTGCTTAGGAAACTGACAAGAACAGTAGCTTCTCTTCAATCCAATACACTGTACTTGCTGGGAACAGACGCGAGTGCTATTTGCACTGTGTATGGCAATGGGGAGCGCAATAGTGACTCTTCTTTAGCAGAAAACAACTCTTGCTCGTAGGACCAGAAACTGCATGGGATTCAACTCCGTTTAGGACTGGGAAACAAACGCTAGCTCGCCTTGCAAGAAACACACTCTGCTTTTGAGAAAAACAGCACTCTTCTACTCTCCTGTGTTTCCTATAGGGCCAGAACAGTGAGCTTGCTCAGAACAAAAGAACTGTGCTTCCTACACACACGGGGCATATCTAGTTCAACTCTGCTTAGGGAAACTGACAAGAACAGTAGCTTCTCTTCAGTCCAATACACTGTACTTGCTGGGAACAGACGCGAGTGCTATTTGCACTGTGTATGGCAATGGGAGCGCAGTAGTGACTCTTCTTAGCAGAAAACAACTCTTGCTCGTAGGACCAGAAACTGCATGGATTCAACTCCGTTTAGGACTGGGAAACAAACGCTAGCTCGCCTTGCAAGAAACACACTCTGCTTTTGAGAAAACAGCACTCTTCTACTCTCCTGTGTTTCCTATAGGGCCAGAACATTGAGCTTGCTCAGAACAAAAGAACTGTGCTTCCTACACACACGGGCATATCTAGTTCAACTCTGCTTAGGAAACTGACAAGAACATAGCTTCTCTTCAGTCCAATACACTGTACTTGCTGGAACAGACGCGAGTGCTATTGCACTGTGTATGGCAATGGGAGCGCAATAGTGACTCTTCTTAGCAGAAAACAACTCTTGCTCGTAGGACCAGAAACTGCATGGGATTCAACTCCGTTTAGGACTGGGAAACCAACGCTAGCTCGCCTTGAAAGAAACACAATCTGCTTTTGAGAAAACAGCACTCTTCTACTCTCCTGTGTTTCCTATAGGGCCAGAACATTGTGCTTGCTCAGAACAAAAGAACTGTGCTTCCTACACACACGGGGCATATCTATTTCAACTCTGCTTAGGAAACTGACAAGAACAGTAGCTTCTCTTCAGTCCAATACACTGTACTTGCTGGGAACAGACGCGAGTGCTATTTGCACTGTGTATGGCAATGGGAGCGCAATAGTGGACTCTTCTTAGCAGAAAACAACTCTTGCTCGTAGGACCAGAAACTGCATGGGATTCAACTCCGTTTAGGACTGGGAAACAAACGCTAGGCTCGCCTTGCAAGAAACACACTCTGCTTTTGAGAAAACAGCACTCTTCTACTCTCCTGTGTGTTCCTATAGGGCCAGAACAGTGAGCTTGCTCAGAACAAAAGAACTGTGCTTCCTACACACACGGGGCATATCTAGTTCAACTCTGCTTAGGAAACTGACAAGAACAGTAGCTTCTCTTCAGTCCAATACACTGTACTTGCTGGGAACAGACGCCAGTGCTATTTGCACTGTGTATGGCAATGGGAGCGCAATAGTGACTCTTCTTAGCAGAAAACAACTCTTGCTCGTAGGACCAGAAACTGCATGGGATTCAACTCCGTTTAGGACTGGGAAACAAACGCTAGCTCGCCTTGCAAGAAACACACTCTGCTTTTGAGAAAACAGCACTCTTCTACTCTCCTGTGTTTCCTATAGGGCCAGAACAGTGAGCTTGCTCAGAACAAAAGAACTGTGCTTCCTACACACACGGGGCATATCTAGTTCAACTCTGCTTAGGAAACTGACAAGAACAGTAGCTTCTCTTCAGTCCAATACACTGTACTTGCTGGGAACAGACGCGAGTGCTATTTGCACTGTGTATGGCAATGGGGAGCGCAATAGTGACTCTTCTTAGCAGAAAACAACTCTTGCTCGTAGGACCAGAAACTGCATGGGATTCAACTCCGTTTAGGACTGGGAAACAAACGCTAGCTCGCCTTGCAAGAAACACACTCTGCTTTTGAGAAAACAGCACTCTTCTACTCTCCCGTGTTTCCTATAGGGCCAGAACATTGAGCTTGCTCAGAACAAAAGAACTGTGCTTCCTACACACACGGGGCATATCTAGTTCAACTCTGCTTAGGAAACTGACAAGAACAGTAGGTTCTCTTCAGTCCAATACACTGTACTTGCTGGGAACAGACGCGAGTGCTATTTGCACTGTGTATGGCAATAGGAGCGCAATAGTGACTCTTCTTAGCAGAAAACAACTCTTGCTCGTAGGACCAGAAACTGCATGGGATTCAACTCCGTTTAGGACTGGGAAACAAACGCTAGCTCGCCTTGCAAGAAACACACTCTGCTTTTGAGAAAACAGCACTCTTCTACTCTCCTGTGTTTCCTATAGGGCCAGAACAGTGAGCTTGCTCAGAACAAAAGAACTGTGCTTCCTACACACACGGGGCATATCTAGTTCAACTCTGCTTAGGAAACTGACAAGAACAGTAGCTTCTCTTCAGTCCAATACACTGTACTTGCTGGGAACAGACGCGAGTGCTATTTGCACTGTGTATGGCAATGGGAGCGCAATAGTGACTCTTCTTAGCAGAAAACAAATCTTGCTCGTAGGACCAGAAACTGCATGGGAATCAACTCTGTTAGGACTGGGAAACAAACGCTAGCTCGCCTTGCAAGAAACACACGCTGCTTTTGAGAAAACAGCACTCTTCTACTCTCCTGTGTTTCCTATAGGGGCCAGAACATAGAGCTTGCTCAGAACAAAAGAACTGTGCTTCCTACACACACGGGGCATATCTAGTTCAACTCTGCTTCGGAAACTGACAAGAACAGTAGCTTCTCTTCAGTCCAATACACTGTACTTGCTGGGAACAGACGCGAGGGCTATTTGCACTGTGTATGGCAATGGGAGCGCAATAGTGACTCTTCTTAGCAGAAAACAACTCTTGCTCGTAGGACCAGAAACTGCATGGGATTCCACTCTGTTTAGGACTGGGAAACAAACGCTAGCTCGCCTTGCAAGAAACACACTCTGCTTTTGAGAAAACAGCACTCTTCTACTCTCCTGTGTTTCCTATAGGGCCAGAACAGTGAGCTTGCTCAGAACAAAAGAACTGTGATTCCTACACACACGGGGCATATCTAGTTCAACTCTGCTTAGGAAACTGACAAGAACAGTAGCTTCTCTTCAGTCCAATACACTGTACTTCCTGGGAACAGACGCCAGTGCTATTTGCACTGTGTATGGCAATGGGAGCGCAATAGTGACTCTTCTTAGCAGAAAACAACTCTTGCTCGTAGGACCAGAAACTGCATGGATTCAACTCCGTTTAGGACTGGAAACAAACGCTAGCTCGCCTTGCAAGAAACACACTCTGCTTTTGAGAAAACAGCACTCTTCTACTCTCCTGTGTTTTCTATAGGGCCAGAACAGTGAGCTTGCTCAGAACAAAAGAACTGTGCTTCCTACACACACGGGGCATATCTAGTTCAACTCTGCTTAGGGAAACTGACAAGAACAGTAGCTTCTCTTCAGTCCAATACACTGTACTTGCTGGGAACAGACGCGAGTGCTATTTGCACTGTGTATGGCAATGGGAGCGCAATAGTGACTCTTCTTAGCAGAAAACAACTCTTGCTCGTAGGACCAGAAACTGCATGGGATTCAACTCCGTTTAGGACTGGGAAACAAACACTAGCTCGCCTTGCAAGAAACACACTCTGCTTTGAGAAACAGCACTCTTCTACTCTCCTGTGTTTCCTATAGGGCCAAACAGTGAGCTTGCTCAGAACAAAAGAACTGTGCTTCCTACACACACGGGGCATATCTAGTTCAACTCTGCTAAGGAAACTGACAAGAACAGTAGCTTCTCTTCAGTCCAATACACTGTACTTGCTGGGAGACGAGACGCGAGTGCTATTTGCACTGTGTATGGCAATGGGAGCGCAATAGTGACTCTTCTTAGCAGAAAACAACTCTTGCTCGTAGGACCAGAAACTGCATGGATTCAACTCCGTTCAGGACTGGGAAACAAACGCTAGCTCGCCTTGCAAGAAACACACTCTGCTTTTGAGAAAACAGCACTCTTCTACTCTCCTGTGTTTCCTATAGGGGCCAGAACAGTGAGCTTGCTCAGAACAAAAGAACTGTGCTTCCTACACACACGGGCATATCTAGTTCAACTCTGCTTAGGAAACTGACAAGAACAGTAGCTTCTCTTCAGTCCAATACACTGTACTTGCTGGGGAACAGACGCCAGTGCTATTTGCACTGTGTATGGCAATGTGGGAGCGCAATAGTGACTCTTCTTAGCAGAAAACAACTCTTGCTCGTAGGACCAGAAACTGCATGGGATTCAACTCCGTTTAGGACTGGGGAAACAAACGCTAGCTCGCCTTGCAAGAAACACACTCTGCTTTTGAGAAAACAGCACTCTTCTACTCTCCTGTGTTTCCTATAGGGGCCAGAACATTGAGCTTGCTCAGAACAAAAGAACTGTGCTTCCTACACACACGGGGGCATATCTAGTTCAACTCTGCTTAGGAAACTGACAAGAACAGTAGCTCTCTTCAGTCCAATACACTGTACTTGCTGGGAACAGACGCCAGTGCTATTTGCACAGTGTTTGGCAAAGGGAGCACAATAGTGACTCTTCTTAGCAGAAAACAACTCTTGCTCGTAGGAGCAGAAACTGCATGGGATTCAACTCCGTTAGGACTGGGAAACCAACGCTAGCTCGCCTTGAAAGAAACACAATCTGCTTTTGAGAAAACAGCACTCTTCTACTCTCCTGTGTTTCATATAGGGCCAGAACATTGTGCTTGCTCAGAACAAAAGAACTGTGCTTCCTACACACACGGGCATATCTATTTCAACTCTGCTTAGGAAACTGACAAGAACAGTAGCTTCTCTTCAGTCCAATACACTGTACTTGCTGGGGAACAGACGCGAGTGCTATTTGCACTGTGTATGGCAATAGGAGCGCAATAGTGACTCTTCTTAGCAGAAAACAACTCTTGCTCGTAGGAGCAGAAACTGCATGGGATTCAACTCCGTTTAGGACTGGGGAAACAAACGCTAGCTCGCCTTGCAAGAAACACACTCTGATTTTGAGAAAACAGCACTCTTCTACTCTCCTGTGTTTCCTATAGGGCCAGAACATTGAGCTTCCTCAGAACAAAAGAACTGTGCTTCCTACACACACGGGGCATATCTAGTTCAACTCTGCTTAGGGAAACTGACAAGAACAGTAGCTTCTCTTCAGTCCAATACACTGTACTTGCTGGGAACAGACGCGAGTGCTTATTTGCACTGTGTATGGCAATGGGAGGCGCAATAGTGACTCTTCTTAGCAGAAAACAACTCTTGCTCGTAGGACCAGAAACTGCATGGGATTCAACCCGTTTAGGACTGGGAAACAAACGCTAGCTCGCCTTGCAAGAAACACACTCTGCTTTTGAGAAAACAGCACTCTTCTACTCTCCTGTGTTTCCTATAGGGGCCAGAACATTGAGCTTGCTCAGAACAAAAGAACTGTGCTTCCTACACACACGGGGCATATCTAGTTCAACTCTGCTTAGGAAACTGACAAGAACAGTAGCTTCTCTTCAGTCCAATACACTGTACTTGCTGGGAACAGACGCGAGTGCTATTTGCACAGTGTATGGCAATGGGAGCGCAATAGTGACTCTTCTTAGCAGAAAACAACTCTTGCTCGTAGGACCAGAAACTGCATGGGATTCAACTCCGTTTAGGGACTGGGAAACAAACGCTAGCTCGCCTTGCAAGAAACACACTCTGCTTTTGAGAAAACAGCACTCTTCTACTCTCCTGTGTTTCCTATAGGGCCAGAACATTGAGCTTGCTCAGAACAAAAGAACTGTGCTTCCTACACACACGGGCATATCTAGTTCAACTCTGGCTTAGGAAACTGACAAGAACAGTAGCTTCTCTTCAGTCCAATACACTGTACTTGCTGGGGAACAGACGCCAGTGCTATTTGCACAGTGTATGGCAAAGGGAGCACAATAGTGACTCTTCTTAGCAGAAAACAACTCTTGCTCGTAGGAGCAGAAACTGCATGGGATTCAACTCCGTTTAGGACTGGGAAACCAACGCTAGCTCGCCTTGAAAGAAACACAATCTGCTTTTGAGAAAACAGCACTCTTCTACTCTCCTGTGTTTCCTATAGGGCCAGAACATTGTGCTTGCTCAGAACAAAAGAACTGTGCTTCCTACACACACGGGGCATATCTATTTCAACTCTGCTTAGGAAACTGACAAGAACAGTAGCTTCTCCTCAGTCCAATACACTGTACTTGCTGGGGAACAGACGCGAGTGCTATTTGCACTGTGTATGGCAATGGGAGCGCAATAGTGACTCTTCTTAGCAGAAAACAACTCTTGCTCGTAGGAGCAGAAACTGCATGGGATTCAACTCCGTTTAGGACTGGGGAAACAAACGCTAGCTCGCCTTGCAAGAAACACACTCTGCTTTTGAGAAACAGCACTCTTCTACTCTCCTGTGTTTCCTATAGGGCCAGAACAGTGAGCTTGCTCAGAACAAAAGAACTGTGCTTCCTACACACACGGGGGCATATCTAGTTCAACTCTGCTTAGGAAACTGACAAGAACAGTAGCTTCTCTTCAGTCCAATACACTGTACTTGCTGGGAACAGACGCGAGTGCTATTTGCACTGTGTATGGCAATGGGGAGCGCAATAGTGACTCTTCTTAGCAGAAAACAACTCTTGCTCGTAGGACCAGAAACTGCATGGGATTCAACTCCGTTTAGGACTGGGAAACCAACGCTAGCTCGCCTTGAAAGAACACAATCTGCTTTTGAGAAAACAGCACTCTTCTACTCTCCTGTGTTTCCTATAGGGCCAGAACATTGTGCTTGCTCAGAACAAAAGAACTGTGCTTCCTACACACACGGGGCATATCTATTTCAACTCTGCTTAGGAAACTGACAAGAACAGTAGCTTCTCTTCAGTCCAATACACTGTACTTGCTGGGAACAGACGCGAGTGCTATTTGCACTGTGTATGGCAATGGGAGCGCAATAGTGACTCTTCTTAGCAGAAAACAACTCTTGCTCGTAGGACCAGAAACTGCATGGGATTCAACTCCGTTTAGGACTGGGAAACAAACGCTAGCTCGCCTTGCAAGAAACACACTCTGCTTTTGAGAAAACAGCACTCTTCTACTCTCCTGTGTTTCCTATAGGGCCAGAACAGTGAGCTTGCTCAGAACAAAAGAACTGTGCTTCCTACACACACGGGGCATATCTAGTTCAACTCTGCTTAGGAAACTGACAAGAACAGTAGCTTCTCTTCAGTCCAATACACTGTACTTGCTGGGAACAGACGCCAGTGCTATTTGCACTGTGTATGGCAATGGGAGCGCAATAGTGACTCTTCTTAGCAGAAAACAACTCTTGCTCGTAGGACCAGAAACTGCATGGGATTCAACTCCGTTTAGGGACTGGGAAACAAACGCTAGGCTCGCCTTGCAAGAAACACACTCTGCTTTTGAGAAAACAGCACTCTTCTACTCTCCTGTGTTTCCTATAGGGCCAGAACAGTGAGCTTGCTCAGAACAAAAGAACTGTGCTTCCTACACACACGGGGCATATCTAGTTCAACTCTGCTTAGGAAACTGACAAGAACAGTAGCTTCTCTTCAGTCCAATACACTGTACTTGCTGGGAACAGACGCCAGTGCTATTTGCACTGTGTATGGCAATGGGAGCGCAATAGTGACTCTTCTTAGCAGAAAACAACTCTTGCTCGTAGGGACCAGAAACTGCATGGGATTCAACTCCGTTTAGGACTGGGAAACAAACGCTAGCTCGCCTTGCAAGAAACACACTCTGCTTTTGAGAAAACAGCACTCTTCTACTCTCCCGTGTTTCCTATAGGGCCAGAACATTGAGCTTGCTCAGAACAAAAGAACTGTGCTTCCTACACACACGGGGCATATCTAGTTCAACTCTGCTTAGGAAACTGACAAGAACAGTAGGTTCTCTTCAGTCCAATACACTGTACTTGCTGGGGAACAGACGCGAGTGCTATTTGCACTGTGTATGGCAATAGGAGCGCAATAGTGACTCTTCTTAGCAGAAAACAACTCTTGCTCGTAGGACCAGAAACTGCATGGGGATTCAACTCCGTTTAGGGACTGGGAAACAAACGCTAGCTCGCCTTGCAAGAAACACACTCTGCTTTGAGAAAACAGCACTCTTCTACTCTCCTGTGTTTCCTATATGGGCCAGAACAGTGAGCTTGCTCAGAACAAAAGAACTGTGCTTCCTACACACACGGGGCATATCTAGTTCAACTCTGCTTAGGAAACTGACAAGAACAGTAGCTTCTCTTCAGTCCAATACACTGTACTTGCTGGGAACAGACGCGAGTGCTATTTGCACTGTGTATGGCAATGGGAGCGCAATAGTGACTCTTCTTAGCAGAAAACAAATCTTGCTCGTAGGACCAGAAACTGCATGGGGAATCAACTCTGTTTAGGACGTGGGGAAACAAACGCTAGCTCGCCTTGGCAAGAAACACACTCTGCTTTTGAGAAAACAGCACTCTTCTACTCTCCTGTGTTTCCTATAGGGCCAGAACATTGAGCTTGCTCAGAACAAAAGAACTGTGCTTCCTACACACACGGGGCATATCTAGTTCAACTCTGCTTCGGAAACTGACAAGAACAGTAGCTTCTCCTCAGTCCAATACACTGTACTTGCTGGGAACAGACGCGAGGGCTATTTGCACTGTGTATGGCAATGGGGAGCGCATAGTGACTCTTCTTAGCAGAAAACAACTCTTGCTCGTAGACCAGAAACTGCATGGGATTCAACTCTGTTTAGGACTGGGAAACAAACGCTAGCTCGCCTTGCAAGAAACACACTCTGCTTTTGAGAAAACAGCACTCTTCTACTCTCCTGTGTTTCCTATAGGGCCAGAACATTGAGCTTGCTCAGAACAAAAGAACTGTGATTCCTACACACACGGGGCATATCTAGTTCAACTCTGCTTAGGAAACTGACAAGAACAGTAGCTTCTCTTCAGTCCAATACACTGTACTTCCTGGGAACAGACGCCAGTGCTATTTGCACTGTGTATGGCAATGGGAGCGCAATAGTGACTCTTCTTAGCAGAAAACAACTCTTGCTCGTAGGACCAGAAACTGCATGGATTCAACTCCGTTTAGGACTGGGAAACAAACGCTAGCTCGCCTTGCAAGAAACACACTCTGCTTTTGAGAAAACAGCACTCTTCTACTCTCCTGTGTTTTCTATAGGGCCAGAACAGTGAGCTTGCTCAGAACAAAAGAACTGTGCTTCCTACACACACGGGGCATATCTAGTTCAACTCTGCTTAGGAAACTGACAAGAACAGTAGCTTCTCTTCAGTCCAATACACTGTACTTGCTGGGAACAGACGCGAGTGCTATTTGCACTGTGTATGGCAATGGGGAGCGCAATAGTGACTCTTCTTAGCAGAAAACAACTCTTGCTCGTAGACCAGAAACTGCATGGGATTCAACTCCGTTTAGGACTGGGGAAACAAACACTAGCTCGCCTTGCAAGAAACACACTCTGCTTTGAGAAAACAGCACTCTTCTACTCTCCTGTGTTTCCTATAGGGCCAGAACAGTGAGCTTGCTCAGAACAAAAGAACTGTGCTTCCTACACACACGGGGCATATCTAGTTCAACTCTGCTAAGGAAACTGACAAGAACAGTAGCTTCTCTTCAGTCCAATACACTGTACTTGCTGGGAACAGACGCGAGTGCTATTTGCACTGTGTATGGCAATGGGAGCGCAATAGTGACTCTTCTTAGCAGAAAACAACTCTTGCTCGTAGGACCAGAAACTGCATGGGATTCAACTCCGTTCAGGACTGGGAAACAAACGCTAGCTCGCCTTGCAAGAAACACACTCTGCTTTTGAGAAAACAGCACTCTTCTACTCTCCTGTGTTTCCTATAGGGCCAGAACAGTGAGCTTGCTCAGAACAAAAGAACTGTGCTTCCTACACACACGGGGCATATCTAGTTCAACTCTGCTTAGGAAACTGACAAGAACAGTAGCTTCTCTTCAGTCCAATACACTGTACTTGCTGGGAACAGACGCCAGTGCTATTTGCACTGTGTATGGCAATGGGAGCGCAATAGTGACTCTTCTTAGCAGAAAACAACTCTTGCTCGTAGGACCAGAAACTGCATGGGATTCAACTCCGTTTAGGACTGGGAAACAAACGCTAGCTCGCCTTGCAAGAAACACACTCTGCTTTTGAGAAAACAGCACTCTTCTACTCTCCTGTGTTTCCTATAGGGCCAGAACATTGAGCTTGCTCAGAACAAAAGAACTGTGCTTCCTACACACACGGGGCATATCTAGTTCAACTCTGCTTAGGAAACTGACAAGAACAGTAGCTTCTCTTCAGTCCAATACACTGTACTTGCTGGGAACAGACGCCAGTGCTATTTGCACAGTGTATGGCAAAGGGAGCACAATAGTGACTCTTCTTAGCAGAAAACAACTCTTGCTCGTAGGAGGCAGAAACTGCATGGGATTCAACTCCGTTTAGGACTGGGAAACCAACGCTAGCTCGCCTTGAAAGAAACACAATCTGCTTTTGAGAAAACAGCACTCTTCTACTCTCCTGTGTTTCCTATAGGGGCCAGAACATTGTGCTTGCTCAGAACAAAAGAACTGTGCTTCCTACACACACGGGGGCATATCTATTTCAACTCTGCTTAGGAAACTGACAAGAACAGTAGCTTCTCTTCAGTCCAATACACTGTACTTGCTGGGGAACAGACGCGAGTGCTATTTGCACTGTGTTATGGCAATAGGAGCGCAATAGTGACTCTTCTTAGCAGAAAACAACTCTTGCTCGTAGGAGCAGAAACTGCATGGGATTCAACTCCGTTTAGGACTGGGAAACAAACGCTAGCTCGCCTTGCAAGAAACACACTCTGATTTGAGAAAACAGCACTCTTCTACTCTCCTGTGTTTCCTATAGGGGCCAGAACATTGAGCTTGCTCAGAACAAAAGAACTGTGCTTCCTACACACACGGGGCATATCTAGTTCAACTCTGCTTAGGAAACTGACAAGAACAGTAGCTTCTCTTCAGTCCAATACACTGTTACTTTGCTGAGAACAGGACGCCAGTTGCTATTTGCACTGTGTATGGCAATGGGAGCGCAATAGTGACTCTTCTTAGCAGAAAACAACTCTTGCTCGTAGGACCAGAAACTGCATGGGATTCAACTCCGTTTAGGACTGGGAATCAAACGCTAGCTCGCCTTGCAAGAAACACACTCTGCTTTTGAGAAAACAGCACTCTTCTACTCTCCTGTGTTTCCTATAGGGCCAGAACATTGAGCTTGCTCAGAACAAAAGAACTGTGCTTCCTACACACACGGGGCATATCTAGTTCAACTCTGCTTAGGAAACTGACAAGAACAGTAGCTTCTCTTCAGTCCAATACACTGTACTTGCTGGGAACAGACGCGAGTGCTATTTGCACAGTGTATGGGCAATGGGAGCACAATAGTGACTCTTCTTAGCAGAAAACAACTCTTGCTCGTAGGACCAGAAACTGCATGGGATTCAACTCCGTTTAGGACTGGGAAACAAACGCTAGCTCGCCTTGCAAGAAACACACTCTGCTTTTGAGAAAACAGCACTCTTCTACTCTCCTGTGTTTCCTATAGGGGCCAGAACATTGGCTTGCTCAGAACAAAAGAACTGTGCTTCCTACACACACGGGGCATATCTAGTTCAACTCTGCTTAGGGAAACTGACAAGAACAGTAGCTTCTCTTCAGTCCAATACACTGTACTTGCTGGGAACAGACGCGAGTGCTATTTGCACTGTGTATGGCAATAGGAGCGCAATAGTGACTCTTCTTAGCAGAAAACAACTCTTGCTCGTAGGACCAGAAACTGCATGGGATTCAACTCCGTTTAGGACTGGGAAACAAACGCTAGCTCACCTTGCAAGAAACACACTCTGCTTTTGAGAAAACAGCACTCTTCTACTCTCCTGTGTTTCCTATAGGGGCCAGAACATTGAGCTTGCTCAGAACAAAAGAACTGTGCTTCCTACACACACGGGGCATATCTAGTTCAACTCTGCTAAGGAAACTGACAAGAACAGTAGCTTCTCTTCAGTCCAATACACTGTACTTGCTGGGAACAGACACCAGTGCTAGTTTGCACAGTGGTATGGCAATGGGGAGCACAATAGTGACTCTTCTTAGCAGAAAACAACTCTTGCTCGTAGGACCAGAAACTGCATGGGGATTCAACTCCGTTTAGGGACTGGGAAACAAACGCTAGCTCGCCTTGCAAGAAACACAATCTGCTTTTGAGAAAACAGCACTCTTCTACTCTCCTGTGTTTCCTATAGGGCCAGAACATTGTGCTTGCTCAGAACAAAAGAACTGTGCTTCCTACACACACGGGGCATATGTAGTTCAACTCTGCTTAGGAAACTGACAAGAACAGTAGCTTCTCTTCAGTCCAATACACTGTACTTGCTGGGGAAC
>NW_026737098.1:0-50920 GCF_949786415.1 Peromyscus eremicus | reverse complement strand
GGACTGAAGATGAGCTACTGTTTTTGTCAGTGTCCTAAGCAGAGTTGAACTAGATATGGCCCGTGTGTGTAGGAAGCACAGTTTTTTTTTCTGAGCAAGCTCACTGTTCTGGCCCTAAAAGAAACAATTTAGAGTATAAGAGGGCTCTTTTCTCAAAAGCAGAGTGTGTTTCTTGTAATGCGAGCTAGCGTTTGTTTCCCAGTCCTAAATGGAGTTGAATCTCATGCAGTTTCTGGTCCTACGAGCAAGAGTTTTTTTCTGGTAAGAAGAGTCACCGTTGTGCTCCCATTGCCATGCACAGAGCAAATAGCATTCGTGTCTGTTCCCAGCAAGTACAGTGTATCGGACAGAAGAGTAGCTACTGTTGTTGTCAGTTTCCTAAGCAGAGTTGAACGAGATATGGCCCGTGTGTGTAGGAAGCTCAGTTCTTTTGTTCTGAGCAAGCTAACTGTTTTGACCACATAGGAAACACAGTAGAGTAGAAGTGTGCTCTTTTCACAAAAGCAGGGTGTGTTTGTTGTAAGGCGAGGTAGTGTTTGTTTCCCAGTCCTAAATGGAGTTGAATCACATGCAGTTTCTGGTCCTAGGAGCAAGAGTTGTTTTCTGGTAAGGAAAGTCACTATTGCACTCCCATTGCCATACACAGTGCAAATAGCACTCTCGTCTGTTCCCAGCAATTACAGTGTATCGGACTGAAGAGGAGCTACTGATCTTGTCGGTTTCCTAAGCAGAGTTGAACTAGATATGGTCCGTGTGTAGGAAGCACAGTTTTCTGTTCTGAGCAAGCTCACTGTTTGGACCCCGTAGGAAACACAATAGAGTAGAAGAGTGCTCTTTACTCAAAAGCACAGTGTGTTTCTTGTAAGGCGAGCTAGCGTTTGTTTCCTAGTCCTAAATGGAGTTGAATCACATGCAGTTTCTGTTCCTATGAGCAAGAGTTGTTTTCTTTTAAGGAAAGTCACTATGGCGCTCCCATTGCCATACACAGTGCAAAGAGCACTCGCGTGTGTTCCCAGCTAGTACAGTGTACCGGACGAAGAGGAGCTACTGTTTTTGTCAGTTTCCTAAGCAGAGTTGAACTAAATATGGCCCGTGTGTGTAGGAAGCACAGTTTTTTTTCTGAGCAAGCTCACTGTTCTGGCCCTATAGGAAACACTTTAGAGTATAAGAGGGCTCTTTTCTCAAAAGCAAAGTGTGTTTCTTGTAATGCGAGCTAGCGTTTGTTTCCCAGTCCTAAATGGAGTTGAATGACATGCAGTTTCTGGTCCTACGAGCAAGAGTTTTTTTCTGGTAAGAAGAGTCACTATTGTGCTCCCATTGCCATGCACAGAGCAAATAGCATTCGCGTCTGTTCCCAGCAAGTACAGTGTATCGGACAGAAGAGTAGCTACTGTTGTTGTCAGTTTCCTAAGCAGAGTTGAACGAGATATGGCCCGTGTGTGTAGGAAGCTCAGTTCTTTTGTTCTGAGCAAGCTCACTGTTTTGACCACATAGGAAACACAGTAGAGTAGAAGAGTGCTCTTTTCACAAAAGCAGGGTGTGTTTGTTGTAAGGCGAGGTAGTGTTTGTTTCCCAGTCCTAAATGGAGTTGAATCACATGCAGTTTCTGGTCCTAGGAGCAAGAGTTGTTTTCTGGTAAGGAAAGTCACTATTGCGCTCCCATTGCCATACACAGTGCAAATAGCACTCTCGTCTGTTCCCAGCAATTACAGTGTATCGGACTGAAGAGGAGCTACTGATCTTGTCTGTTTCCTAAGCAGATTTGAACTAGATATGGTCTGTGTGTAGGAAGCACAGTTTTTTGTTCTGAGCAAGCTCACTGTTTGAACCCCGTAGGAAACACAATAGAGTAGAAGAGTGCTCTTTTCTCAAAAACAGAGTGTGTTTCTTGTAAGGCGAGCTAGCGTTTGTTTCCTAGTCCTAAATGGAGTTGAATCACATGCAGTTTCTGTTCCTACGAGCAAGAGTTGTTTTCTTTTAAGGAAAGTCACTATGGCGCTCCCATTGCCATACACAGTGCAAATAGCACTCGCGTGTGTTCCCAGCTAGTACAGTGTACCGGACTGAAGAGGAGCTACTGTTTTTGTCAGTGTCCTAATCAGAGTTGAACTAGATATGGCCCGTGTGTGTAGGAAGCACAGTTTTTTTTTCTGAGCAAGCTCACTGTTCTGGCCCTAAAAGAAACAATTTAGAGTATAAGAGGGCTCTTTTCTCAAAAGCAGAGTGTGTTTCTTGTAATGCGAGCTAGCGTTTGTTTCCCAGTCCTAAATGGAGTTGAATCTTGCAGTTTCTGGTCCTACGAGCAAGAGTTTTTTTCTGTAAGAAGAGTCACTGTTGTGCTCCCATTGCCATGCACAGAGCAAGTAGCATTCGTGTCTGTTCCCAGCAAGTACAGTGTATCGGACAGAAGAGTAGCTACTGTTGTTGTCAGTTTCCTAAGCAGAGTTGAACGAGATATGGCCCGTGTGTGTAGGAAGCTCAGTTCTTTTGTTCTGAGCAAGCTCACTGTTTTGACCACATAGGAAACACAGTAGAGTAGAAGTGTGCTCTTTTCACAAAAGCAGGGTGTGTTTGTTGTAAGGCGAGTTAGTGTTTGTTTCCCAGTCCTAAATGGAGTTGAATCACATGCAGTTTCTGGTCCTAGGAGCAAGAGTTGTTTTCTGGTAAGGAAAGTCACTATTGCACTCCCATTGCCATACACAGTGCAAATAGCACTCTCGTCTGTTCCCAGCAATTACAGTGTATCGGACTGAAGAGGAGCTACTGATCTTGTCGGTTTCCTAAGCAGAGTTGAACTAGATATGGTCCGTGTGTAGGAAGCACAGTTTTCTGTTCTGAGCAAGCTCACTGTTTGGACCCCGTAGGAAACACAATAGAGTAGAAGAGTGCTCTTTTCTCAAAAGCACAGTGTGTTTCTTGTAAGGCGAGCTAGCGTTTGTTTCCTAGTCCTAAATGGAGTTGAATCACATGCAGTTTCTGTTCCTACGAGCAAGAGTTGTTTTCTTTTAAGGAAAGTCACTATGGCGCTCCCATTGCCATACACAGTGCAAAGAGCACTCGCGTGTGTTCCCAGCTAGTACAGTGTACCGGACGAAGAGGAGCTACTGTTTTTGTCAGTTTCCTAAGCAGAGTTGAACTAAATATGGCCCGTGTGTGTAGGAAGCACAGTTTTTTTTTCTCAGCAAGCTCACTGTTCTGGCCCTATAGGAAACACTTTAGAGTATAAGAGGGCTCTTTTCTCAAAAGCAAAGTGTGTTTCTTGTAATGCGAGCTAGCGTTTGTTTCCCAGTCCTAAATGGAGTTGAATGACATGCAGTTTCTGGTCCTACGAGCAAGAGTTTTTTTCTGGTAAGAAGAGTCACTATTGTGCTCCCATTGCCATGCACAGAGCAAATAGCATTCGCGTCTGTTCCCAGCAAGTACAGTGTATCGGACAGAAGAGTAGCTACTGTTGTTGTCAGTTTCCTAAGCAGAGTTGAACGAGATATGGCCCGTGTGTGTAGGAAGCTCAGTTCTTTTGTTCTGAGCAAGCTCACTGTTTTGACCACATAGGAAACACAGTAGAGTAGAAGAGTGCTCTTTTCACAAAAGCAGGGTGTGTTTGTTGTAAGGCGAGCTAGTGTTTGTTTCCCAGTCCTAAATGGAGTTGAATCACATGCAGTTTCTGGTCCTATGAGCAAGAGTTGTTTTCTGGTAAGGAAAGTCACTATTGCGCTCCCATTGCCATACACAGTGCAAATAGCACTCGCGTCTGTTCCCAGCAATTACAGTGTATCGGACTGAAGAGGAGCTACTGATCTGGTCGGTTTCCTAAGCAGAGTTGAACTAGATATGGTCCGTGTGTAGGAAGCACAGTTTTCTGTTTTGAGCAAGCTCACTGTTTGGACCCCGTAGGAAACACAATAGAGTAGAAGAGTGCTCTTTTCTCAAAAGCAGAGTGTGTTTCTTGTAAGGCGAGCTAGCGTTTGTTTCCTAGTCCTAAATGGAGTTGAATCACATGCAGTTTCTGGTCCTACGAGCAAGAGTTGTTTTTTGGTAAGAAGAGTCACTATTGTACTCTCATTGCCATACACAGTGCTAATAGCACTCGCGTCTGTTCCCAGCAAGTACAGTGTATCGGACTGAAGAGTAGCTACTGTTGTTGTCAGTTTCCTAAGTAGAGTTGAACTAGATATGGCCCATGTGTGTAGGAAGCACAGTTTTTTTTTCTGAGCAAGCTCACTGTTCTGGCCCTATAGGAAACACTTTAGAGTATAAGAGGGCTCTTTTCTCAAAAGCAGAGTGTATTTCTTGTAAGGCGAGCTAGCGTTTGTTTCCCAGTCCTAAATGGAGTTGAGTCACATGCAGTTTCTGTTCCTACGAGCAAGAGTTGTTTTCTTTTAAGGAAAGTCACTATGGCGCTCCCATTGCCATACACAGTGCAAATAGCACTCTCGTCTGTTCCCAGCAAGTACAGTGTATCGGACTGAAGAGGAGCTACTGTTCTTGTCAGTTTCATAAGCAGAGTTGAACTAGATATGGTCCGTGTGTAGGAAGCACAGTTTTCTGTTCTGAGCAAGCTCACTTTTTGGACCCCATAGGAATCACAGTAGAGTAGATGAGAGCTCTTTTTCAAAAGCAGAGTGTGTTTCTTGTAAGGCGAGCTAGCATTTGTTTCCCAGTCCTAAATGGAGTTGAATCCCATGCAGTTTCTGTTCCTACGAGCAAGAGTTGTTTTCTTTTAAGGAAAGTCATTATGGCGCTCCCATTGCCATACACAGTGCAAATAGCACTCGCGTGTGTTCCCAGCTAGTACAGTGTACCGGACTGAAGAGGAGCTACTGTTTTTGTCAGTTTCCTAAGCAGAGTTGAACTAGATATGGCCCGTGTGTGTAGGAAGCACAGTTTTTTTTTCTGAGCAAGCTCACTGTTCTGGCCCTAAAGGAAACACTTTAGAGTATAAGAGGGCTCTTTTCTCAAAAGCAGAGTGTGTTTCTTGTAATGCGAGCTAGCGTTTGTTTCCCAGTCAAAATGGAGTTGAATCTCATGCAGTTTCTGGTCCTACGAGCAAGAGTTTTTTTCTGGTAAGAAGAGTCACTATTGTGCTCCCATTGTCATGCACAGAGCAAACACTCGCGTCTGTTCCCAGCAAGTACAGTGTATCGGACAGAAGAGTAGCTACTGTTGTTGTCAGTTTCCTAAGCAGAGTTGAACGAGATATGGCCCGTGTGTGTAGGAAGCTCAGTTCTTTTGTTCTGAGCAAGCTCACTGTTTTGACCACATAGGAAACACAGTAGAGTAGAAGAGTGCTCTTTTCACAAAACCAGGGTGTGTTTCTTGTAAGACGAGCTACCGTTTGTTTCCCAGTCCTAAATGGAGTTGAATCACATGCAGTTTCTGGTCCTAGGAGCAAGAGTTGTTTTCTGGTAAGGAAAGTCACTATTGCACTCCCATTGCCATACACAGTGCAAATAGCACTCGCGTCTGTTCCCAGCAATTACAGTGTATCGGACTGAAGAGGAGCTACTGATCTTGTCGGTTTCCTAAGCAGAGTTGAACTAGATATGGTCCGTGTGTAGGAAGCACAGTTTTCTGTTCTGAGCAAGCTCACTGATTGGACACCGTAGGAAACACAATAGAGTAGAAGAGTGGTCTTTTCTCAAAAGCAGAGTGTGTTTCTTGTAAGGCGAGCTAGCATTTGTTTCCCAGTCCTAAATGGAGTTGAATCACATGCAGTTTCTGGTCCTACGAGCAATAGTTGTTTTATGGTAAGAATAGTCACTATTGCGCTGCCATTGCCATACACAGGACAAATAGCACTGGCGTCTGTTCCCAGCAAGTGCAGTGTATTGGACTGAAGAGGATCTACTGTTCTTTCAGGTTCCTAAACAGAATTGAACTAGATATGGCCGTGTGTGTAGGAAGCACAGTTCTTTTGTTCTGAGCAAGCTCACTGTTCTGGCCCTACACGAAACACAGTAGAGTAGAAGAGTGCTCTTTTCTCAAAAGCAGAGTGTATTTCTTGTAAGGCGAGCTAGCGTTTGTTTCCCAGTCCTAAATGGAGTTGAGTCACATGCAGTTTCTGCTCCTAGGAACAAGAGTTGTTTTCTGGTAAGAACAGTCACTATTGTGCTCCCATTGTCATACACAGGGCAAATAGTACTGGTGTCTGTTCCCAGCATGTACAGTGTATTGGGCTGAAGAGGATCTACTGTTCTTGTCAGTTTCCTAAGCAGAATTGAATAGATATGGCCCCTGTGTGCAGGAAGCACAGTTCTTTGGTTCTGAGGAAGCTCACTCATCTGGCCCTATAGGAAACACAGTATAGTAGAAGAATGCTCTTTTGTCAAAAGCACAGAGTTTTTCTTGTAAGGTGAGCTAACATTTCTTTCCCAGTCCTAAATGGAGTTGAGACACATGCAGTTTTTGGTCCTAGGAGCAAGAGTTTTTTTTTGGTAAGAAGAGTCACTATTGCTCTCTCATTGCCATACACAGTGCAAATAGCACTTGCATCTGTTCCCAGCAAGTACAGTGTATTGGACTGAAGAGGATCTACTGTTCTTGTCAGTTTTTTAAGCAGAGTTGAACTAGATATGGCCCGTGTGTGTAGCAAGCACAGTTCTTTTGTTCTGAGCAAGCTCACTGTTTTGGTCCTATAGGAAACACAGTTGAGTAGAAGAGTGCTCTTTTCTCAAAAGCAGAGTGTGTTTCTTGTAAGGTAAGCTCGGGTTTGTTTCCCAGTCCTAAATGGAGTTGCGTCACATGCAGTTTTTGGTCCTACGAGCAAGAGTTGTTTTCTGGTAAGAAGAGTCACTATTGCGCTCCAATTGCCTTACACAGTGCAAATAGCACTCACGTCTGTTCCCCGCAAGTACAGTGTATTGGACTGAATAGGAGCTACTGCTCTTGTCAGTTTCCTAAGCAGAGTTGAACTAGATATGGTCCGTGTGTGTAGGAAGAACAGTTCTTTTGTTCTCAGCAAGCTCAGTGTTCTGGCACAATAGGAAACACTGTAGAGTAGAAGAGTTCTCTTTTCTCAAAAGCAGAGTGTGTTTCTTGTAAAACGAGCTATCGTTTGTTTCCCTGTCCTAAATGGAGTTGAATCACATGCAGTTTCTGGTCCTATGAGCAAGAGTTGTTTTCTGGTAAGAACAGTCACTATTGTGCTCCCATTGTCATACACAGGGCAAATAGCGCTGGCGTCTGTTCCCAGCATGTACAGTGTATTGGACTGAAGAGGATCTACTGTTCTTGTCAGGTTCCTAAGCAGAGTTGAACTAGATATGGCCATGTGTGTAGGAAGCACAGTTCTTTTGTTCTCAGCAAGATCACTGTTCTGGCCCTATAGGAAACACTTTAGAGTAGAAGAGTGCTCTTTTCTCAAAAGCAGAGTGTGTTTCTTGTAAGGTGAGCTAGCGTTTGTTTCCCAGTCCTAAATGGAGTTGAATCCCATGCAGTTTCTGGTCCTACGAGCAAGAGATCTTTTCTAGTAAGAAGAGTCACTATTGTGCTGCCATTGCCATACACAGGACAAATAGCACTGTTGTCTGTTGCCAGCAAGTACAGTGTATTGGACTTAAGAGGAGCTACTGTTCTTGTCAGTTTCCTAAGCAGAGTTGAACTAGATATGGTCCATGTGTGTAGGAAGCACAGTTCTTTTGTTCTGAGCAAGCTCACTGTTCTGGCCCTATAGGAAACACAGTAGAGTACAACAGTGCTCTTTTCTCAAAAGCAGAGTGTGTTTCTTGTAAGGCGAGCTAGGGTTTGTGTCCCAGTCCTAAATGGAGTTGAATCACATGCAGTTTCTGGTCCTACGATCAAGAGTTGTTTTCTGGTAAGGAAAGTCACTATTGTGCTGCCATTGCCATACACAGTGCAAATAGCACTGGCGTCTGTTCCCAGCAAGTACAGTGTATTGCACTGAAGAGGATCTACTATTCTTGTCAATTTCCTAAGCAGAATTGAACTAGATATGACCGTATGTGTAGGAAGCACAGTTCTTTTGTTCTGAGCAAGCTCACTGTTTTGGTCTTAATGGAGTAGAAGAGTGCTCTTTTCTCAAAAGCAGAGTGTATTTCTTGTAAGGCGAGCTAGCGTTTGTTTCCCAGTCCTAAATGGAGTTGAGTCACATGCAGTTTCTGGTCCTAGGAACAAGAGTTGTGCTCTTTTCTCAAAAGCAGAGTGTGTTTCTGAGCAAGCTCACTGTTTGGACCCGTAGTAATGGAGTTGAATCCCATGCAGTTTCTGGTCCTACGAGCAAGAGTTGTTTTCTGGTAAGGAAAGTCACTATTGCGCTCCCATTGCCATACACAGTGCAAATAGCACACCCGTCTGTTCCCAGCAATTACAGTGTATCGGACTGAAGAGGAGCTACTGTTCTTGTCGGTTTCCTAAGCAGAGTTGAAATAGATATGGTCCATGTTTAGGAAGCACAGTTTTCTGTTCTGAGCAAGCTCACTGTTTGGACCCGTAGTAAACACAATAGAGTAGAAGAGTGCTCTTTTCTCAAAAGCAGAGTGTGTTTCTCGTAAGGCGAGCTAGCATTTGTTTCCCAGTCCTAAATGGAGTTGAATCACATGCAGTTTCTGGTCCTACGAGCAATAGTTGTTTTATGGTAAGAATAGTCACTATTGCGCTGCCATTGCCATACACAGGACAAATAGCACTGGCGTCTGTTCCCAGCAAGTACAGTGTATTGGATTGAAGGGGATCTACTGTTCTTGTCAGGTTCCTAAACAGAATTGAACTAGATATGGCCGTGTGTGTAGGAAGCACAGTTCTTTTGTTCTGAGCAAGCTCACTGTTCTGGCCCTACAGGAAACACAGTAGAGTAGAAGAGTGCTCTTTTCTCAAAAGCAGAGTGTATTTCTTGTAAGGCGAGCTAGCGTTTGTTTCCCAGTCCTAAATGGAGTTGAGTCACATGCAGTTTCTGGTCCTAGGAACAAGAGTTGTTTTCTGGTAAGAAGAGTCACTATTGTGCTCCCATTGTCATACACAGGGAAGAATAGTACTGGCGTCTGTTCCCAGCATGTACAGTGTATTGGACTGAAGAGGATCTACTGTTCTTGTCAGTTTCCTAAGCAGAATTGAATAGATATGGCCCCTGTGTGCAGGAAGCACAGTTCTTTTGTTCTGAGGAAGCTCACTCATCTGGCCCTATAGGAAACACAGTATAGTAGAAGAATGCTCTTTTGTCAAAAGCACAGAGTTTTTCTTGTAAGGCGAGATAGCATTTCTTTCCCAGTCCTAAATGGAGTTGAGACACATGCAGTTTTTGGTCCTACGAGCAAGAGTTTTTTTCTGGTAAGAAGTGTCACTATTGTACTTTCATTGCCATACACAGTGCAAATAGCACTTGCATCTGTTCCCAGCAAGTACAGTGTATTGGACTGAAGAGGATCTACTGTTCTTGTCAGTTTTTTAAGCAGAGTTGAACTAGATATGGCCCGTCTGTGTAGGAAGCACAGTTCTTTTGTTCTGAGCAAGCTCACTGTTTTGGTCCTATAGGAAACACAGTTGAGTAGAAGAGTGCTCTTTTCTCAAAAGCAGAGTGTGTTTCTTGTAAGGTGAGCTCGGGTTTGTTTCCCAGTCCTAAATGGAGTTGCGTCACATGCAGTTTTTGGTCCTACGAGCAAGAGTTGTTTTCTGGTAAGAAGAGTCACTATTGCGCTCCAATTGCCATACACAGTGCAAATAGCACTCGCGTCTGTTCCCCGCAAGTACAGTGTATTGGACTGAATAGGAGCTACTGTTCTTGTCGGTTTCCTAAGCAGAGTTGAACTAGATATGGTCCGTGTGTGTAGGAAGCACAGTTCTTTTGTTCTCAGCAAGCTCAGTGTTCTGGCACGATAGGAATCACTGTAGAGTAGAAGAGTGCTCTTTTCTCAAAAGCAGAGTGTGTTTCTTGTAAAACGAGCTATCGTTTGTTTCCCTGTCCTAAATGGAGTTGAATCACATGCAGTTTCTGGTCCTATGAGCAAGAGTTGTTTTCTGGTAAGAAGAGTCACTATTGTGCTCCCATTGTCATACACAGGGCAAATAGCGCTGGCGTCTGTTCCCAGCATGTACAGTGTATTGGACTGAAGAGGATCTACTGTTCTTGTCAGGTTCCTAAGCAGAGTTGAACTAGATATGGCCATGTGTGTAGGAAGCACAGTTCTTTTGTTCTCAGCAAGCTCACTGTTCTGGCCCTATAGGAAACACTTTAGAGTAGAAGAGTGCTCTTTTCTCAAAAGCAGAGTGTGTTTCTTGTAAGGCGAGCTAGCGTTTGTTTCCCAGTCCTAAATGAAGTTGAATCCCATGCAGTTTCTGGTCCTACGAGCAAGAGATCTTTTCTCGTAAGAAGAGTCACTATTGTGCTGCCATTGCCATACACAGGACACATAGCACTGTTGTCTGTTCCCAGCAAGTACAGTGTATTGGACTGAAGAGGAGCTACTGTTCTTGTCAGTTTCCTAAGCAGAGTTGAACTAGATATGGTCCATGTGTGTAGGAAGCACAGTTCTTTTGTTCTGAGCAAGCTCACTCTTTGGACCCCATAGGAATCACAGTACAGTAGAAGAGTGCTCTTTTCTCTAAAGCAGAGTGTTTTTCTTGTAAGGAAAGCTCGCGTTTGTTTCCCAGTCCTAAATGGAGTTGAATCACATGCAGTTTCTGGTCCTACGAGCAAGAGTTGTTTTCTGGTAAGAAGAGTCACTATTGCGCTCCAATTGCCATACACAGTGCAAATAGCACTCGCGTCTGTTCCCCGCAAGTACAGTGTATTGGACTGAATAGGAGCTACTGTTCTTGTCAGTTTCCTAAGCAGAGTTGAACTAGATATGGTCCGTGTGTGTAGGAATCACAGTTCTTTTGTTCTCAGCAAGCTCACTGTTCTGGCCCGATAGGAAACACTGTTGAGTAGAAGAGTGCTCTTTTCTCAAAAGCAGAGTGTGTTTCTTGTAAAACGAGCTATTGGTTGTGTCCCAGTCCTAAATGGAGTTGAATCACATGCAGTTTCTGGTCCTATGAGCAAGAGTTGTTTACTGGTAAGAAGAGTCACTATTGTGCTCCCATTTTCATACACAGGGCAAATAGCGCTGGCGTCTGTTCCCAGCATGTACAGTGTATTGGACTGAAAAGGATCTACTGTTCTTGTCAGGTTCCTAAGCAGAGTTGAACTAGATATGGCCATGTGTGTAGGAAGCACAGTTCTTTTGTTCTGAGCAAGCTCACTGTTCTGACCCTATAGGAAACACAGTAGAGTAGAAGAGTGCTCTTTTCTCTAAAGCAGAGTGTTTTTCTTCTAAGGCGAGCTAGCGTTTGTTTCCCAGTCCTAAATGGAGTTGAGTCACATGCAGTTTTTGGTCCTACGAGCAAGAGTTGTTTTCTGGTAAGAAGAGTCACTATTTCGCTCCAATTGCCATACACAGTGCAAATAGCACTCGCGTCTGTTCCCAGCAAGTACAGTGTATTGGACTGAATAGGAGCTACTGTTCTTGTCAGTTTCCAAAGCATAGTTGAACTAGATATGGTCCGTTTGTGTATGAAGCACAGTTCTTTTCTTCTCAGCAAGCTCACTGTTCTGGCCCTATAGGAAACACAGTAGAGTAGAACAGTGCTCTTTTCTCAAAAGCAGAGTGTGTTTCTTGTAAGGCGAGCTAGGGTTTGGTTCCCAGTCCTAAATGGAGTTGAATCACATGCAGTTTCTGGTCCTACGAGCAAGAGTTGTTTTATGGTAAGAATAGTCACTATTGCGCTGCCATTGCCATACACAGGACAAGTAGCACTGGCATCTGTTCCCAGCAAGTACAGTGTATTGCACTGAAGAGGATCTACTATTCTTGTCAATTTACTAAGCAGAATTGAACTAGATATGACCGTATGTGTAGGAAGCACAGTTCTTTTGTTCTGAGCAAGCTCACTGTTTTGGTCTTAATGGAAACACAGTTGAGTAGAAGAGTGCTCTTTTCTCAAAAGCAGAGTGTGTTTCTTGTAAGGCGAACTCGCGTTTGTTTCCCAGGCCTAAATGGAGTTGAGTCACATGCAGTTTTTTGTGCTACGAGCAAGAGTTGTTTTCTGGTAAGAAGAGTCACTATTGTGCTACCTTTGCCATACACAGTGCAAAGAGTACTCGCGTCTGTTCCCAGCAAGTACAGTGTATTGGACTGAAGAGGAGCTACTGTTCTTGTCAGGTTCCTAAGCAGAGTTGAACTAGATATGGTCCCTGTGTGTAGGAAGCACAGTTCTTTTGTTCTGAGCAAGCTCACTCTTTGGACCCCATAGGAAACACAGCAGAGTAGAAGAGTGCTCTCTTCTCAAAAACAGAGTGTGTTTCTTGTAAGGCGAGCTAGCATTTGTTTCCCAGTCTTAAATGGAGTTGAATCCCATGTAGTTTCTGGTCCTAGGAGCAAGAGTTGTTTTCTGGTAAGAAGAGTCACTATTGTGCTCCCATTGTCATACACAGGGCATATAACACTCGCGTCTGTTCCCAGCAAGTACAGTGTTTTGGACTGAAGAGGATCTACTATTCTTGTCAGTTTCCTTAGCAGAATTGAACTAGATATGACCGTGTGTTTAGGAAGCACAGTTCTTTTGTTCTCAGCAAGCTCACTGCTCTGGCCCGATAGGAAACACAGTAGAGTAGAAGAGTGCTCTTTTCTCAAAAGCAGAGTGTGTTTCTTGTAAGGCGAGCTAGCGTTTGTTTCCCAGTCCTAAATGGAGTTGAATCACATGCAGTTTCTGGTCCTACGAGGAAGAGTTGTTTTCTGGTAAAGAAGTAACTGTTGTGCTCCCTATGCCATACACAGTGCAAATAGCACTCGCGTCTGTTCACAGCAAGTACAGTGTATCGGACTGAAGAGGAGCTACTGTTCTTGTCAGTTTCCTAAGCAGAGTTGAACTAGATATTGTCCGTGTGTAGGAAGCACAGTTTTTTGTTCTGAGCAAGCTCACTGTTTGGACCCCATGGGAAACACAGTAAAGTAGAAGAGTGCTCTTTTCTCAAAAGCAGAGTGTGTTTCTTGTAAGGCGAGCTAGTGTTTGTTTCGCAGTCCTAAATGGAGTTGAAAAACATGCAGTTTCTGGTCCTAAGAGCAAGAGTTGTTTTCTGGAAAGAAGAGTCACTATTGCGCTGCCACTGCCATACACAGGACAAATAGCACTGTTGTCTGTTCCCAGCAAGTACAGTGTATTGGACTGAAGAGGATCTACTGTTCTTGTCAGGTTCCTAAGCAGAGTTGAACTAGATATGGCCATGTGTGTAGGAAGCACAGTTCTTTTGTTCTGAGCAAGCTCACTGTTCTGGCCCTATAGGAAACACAGTAGAGTAGAAGAGTGCTCTTTTCTCTAAAGCAGAGTGTTTTTCTTGTAAGGCGAGCTAGCGTTTGTTTCCCAGTCCTAAATGGAGTTGAGTCACATGCAGTTTTTGGTCCTACGAGCAAGAGTTGTTTTCTGGTAAGAAGAGTCACTATTTCGCTCCAATTGCCATACACAGTGCAAATAGCACTCGCGTCTGTTCCCAGCAAGTACAGTGTATTGGACTGAATAGGAGCTACTGTTCTTGTCAGTTTCCACAGCATAGTTGAACTAGATATGGTCCGTTTGTGTAGGAAGCACAGTTCTTTTCTTCTCAGCAAGCTCACTGTTCTGGCCCTATAGGAAACACAGTAGAGTAGAACAGTGCTCTTTTCTCGAAAGCAGAGAGTGTTTCTTGTAAGGCGAGCTAGGGTTTGTGTCCCAGTCCTAAATGGAGTTGAATCACATGCAGTTTCTGGTCCTACGAGCAAGAGTTGTTTTATGGTAAGAATAGTCACTATTGCGCTGCCATTGCCATACACAGGACAAGTAGCACTGGCATCTGTTCCCAGCAAGTACAGTGTATTGCACTGAAGAGGATCTACTATTCTTGTCAATTTACTAAGCAGAATTGAACTAGATATGACCGTATGTGTAGGAAGCACAGTTCTTTTGTTCTGAGCAAGCTCACTGTTTTGGTCTTAATGGAAACACAGTTGAGTAGAAGAGTGCTCTTTTCTCAAAAGCAGAGTGTGTTTCTTGTAAGGCGAGCTAGCGTTTGTTTCCCAGGCCTAAATGGAGTTGAGTCACATGCAGTTTTTTGTGCTACAAGCAAGAATTGTTTTCTGGTAAGAAGAGTCACTATTGTGCTACCTTTGCCATACACAGTGCAAAGAGCACTCGCGTCTGTTCCCAGCAAGTACAGTGTATTGGACTGAAGAGGAGCTACGGTTCTTGTCAGGTTCCTAAGCAGAGTTGAACTAGATATGGTCCCTGTGTGTAGGAAGCACAGTTCTTTTGTTCTGAGCAAGCTCACTCTTTGGACCCCATAGGAAACACAGCAGAGTAGAAGAGTGCTCTCTTCTCAAAAGCAGAGTGTGTTTCTTGTAAGGCGAGCTAGCATTTGTTTCCCAGTCTTAAATGGAGTTGAATCCCATGCAGTTTCTGGTCCTAGGAGCAAGAGTTGTTTTCTGGTAAGAAGAGTCACTATTGTGCTCCCATTGTCATACACAGGGCATATAACACTCGCGTCTGTTCCCAGCAAGTACAGTGTTTTGGACTGAAGAGGATCTACTATTCTTGTCAGTTTCCTAAGCAGAATTGAACTAGATATGACCGTGTGTTTAGGAAGCACAGTTCTTTTGTTCTCAGCAAGCTCACTGTTCTGGCCCGATAGGAAACACAGTAGAGTAGAAGAGTGCTCTTTTCTCAAAAGCAGAGTGTGTTTCTTGTAAGGCGAGCTAGCGTTTGTTTCCCAGTCCTAAATGGAGTTGAATCACATGCAGTTTCTGGTCCTACGAGCAAGAGTTGTTTTCTGGTAAGGAAGTAACTGTTGTGCTCCCTATGCCATACACAGTGCAAATAGCACTCGCGTCTGTTCACAGCAAGTACAGTGTATCGGACTGAAGAGGAGCTACTGTTCTTGTCAGTTTCCTAAGCAGAGTTGAACTAGATATTGTCCGTGTGTAGGAAGCACAGTTTTTTGTTCTGAGCAAGCTCACTGTTTGGACCCCATGGGAAACACAGTAAAGTAGAAGAGTGCTCTTTTCTCAAAAGCAGAGTGTGTTTCTTGTAGGGCGAGCTAGTGTTTGTTTCGCAGTCCTAAATGGAGTTGAAAAACATGCAGTTTCTGGTCCTAAGAGCAAGAGTTGTTTTCTGGAAAGAAGAGTCACTATTGCGCTGCCACTGCCATACACAGGACAAATAGCACTGTTGTCTGTTCCCAGCAAGTACAGTGTATTGGACTGAAGAGGATCTACTGTTCTTGTCAGGTTCCTAAGCAGAGTTGAACTAGATATGGCCATGTGTGTAGGAAGCACAGTTCTTTTGTTCTGAGCAAGCTCACTGTTCTGGCCCTATAGGAAACACAGTAGAGTAGAAGAGTGCTCTTTTCTCTAAAGCAGAGTGTTTTTCTTGTAAGGCGAGCTAGCGTTTGTTTCCCAGTCCTAAATGGAGTTGAGTCACATGCAGTTTTTGGTCCCACGAGCAAGAGTTGTTTTCTGGTAAGAAGAGTCACTATTGCACTCCTATTGCCATACACAGTGCAAATAGCACTCGCGTCTGTTCCCAGCAAGTACAGTGTATTGGACTGAATAGGAGCTACTGTTCTTGTCAGTTTCCAAAGCATAGTTGAACTAGATATGATCCGTGTGTGTAGGAAGCACAGTTCTTTTGTTCTCAGCAAGCTCACTGTTCTGGCCCTATAGGAAACACAGTAGAGTAGAAGAGTGCTCTTTTCTCAAAAGCAGAGTGTGTTTCTTGTAAGGCGAGCTAGCCGTTGTTTCCCAGTCCTAAATGGAGTTAAATCACATGCAGTTACCTGTCCTACAAGCAAGAGTTGTTTTATGGTAAGGAAGTCACTATTGTGCTCCCATTACCATACACAGTGCAAATAGCACTCGCGTCTGTTCCCAGCAAGGACAGTGTATCGGACTGAAGAGGAGCTATTGTTCTTGTCAGTTTCCTAAGCAGAGTTGAACGAGATATGGCCTGTGTGTGTAGGATGCTCAGTTATTTTGTTTTGCGCAAGCTCACTGTTTTGACCACATCGGAAACACAGTAGAGTAGAAGAGTGCTCTTTTCTCAAAAGCAGAGTGTGTTTCTAGTAAGGTGAGCTAGCGTTTGTTTCCCAGTCCTAAATGGAGTTGAATCCCATGCAGTTTCTGGTCCTACGAGCAAGAGTTGTTTTCTGGTAAGGAAAGTCACTATTGCGCTCCCATTGCCATACACAGTGCAAATAGCACACCCGTCTGTTCCCAGCAATTACAGTGTATCGGACTGAAGAGGAGCTACTGTTCTTGTCGGTTTCCTAAGCAGAGTTGAAATAGATATGGTCCATGTTTAGGAAGCACAGTTTTCTGTTCTGAGCAAGCTCACTGTTTGGACCCGTAGTAAACACAATAGAGTAGAAGAGTGCTCTTTTCTCAAAAGCAGAGTGTGTTTCTCGTAAGGCGAGCTAGCATTTGTTTCCCAGTCCTAAATGGAGTTGAATCACATGCAGTTTCTGGTCCTACGAGCAATAGTTGTTTTATGGTAAGAATAGTCACTATTGCGCTGCCATTGCCATACACAGGACAAATAGCACTGGCGTCTGTTCCCAGCAAGTACAGTGTATTGGATTGAAGGGGATCTACTGTTCTTGTCAGGTTCCTAAACAGAATTGAACTAGATATGGCCGTGTGTGTAGGAAGCACAGTTCTTTTGTTCTGAGCAAGCTCACTGTTCTGGCCCTACAGGAAACACAGTAGAGTAGAAGAGTGCTCTTTTCTCAAAAGCAGAGTGTATTTCTTGTAAGGCGAGCTAGCGTTTGTTTCCCAGTCCTAAATGGAGTTGAGTCACATGCAGTTTCTGGTCCTAGGAACAAGAGTTGTTTTCTGGTAAGAAGAGTCACTATTGTGCTCCCATTGTCATACACAGGGAAGAATAGTACTGGCGTCTGTTCCCAGCATGTACAGTGTATTGGACTGAAGAGGATCTACTGTTCTTGTCAGTTTCCTAAGCAGAATTGAATAGATATGGCCCCTGTGTGCAGGAAGCACAGTTCTTTTGTTCTGAGGAAGCTCACTCATCTGGCCCTATAGGAAACACAGTATAGTAGAAGAATGCTCTTTTGTCAAAAGCACAGAGTTTTTCTTGTAAGGCGAGATAGCATTTCTTTCCCAGTCCTAAATGGAGTTGAGACACATGCAGTTTTTGGTCCTACGAGCAAGAGTTTTTTTCTGGTAAGAAGTGTCACTATTGTACTTTCATTGCCATACACAGTGCAAATAGCACTTGCATCTGTTCCCAGCAAGTACAGTGTATTGGACTGAAGAGGATCTACTGTTCTTGTCAGTTTTTTAAGCAGAGTTGAACTAGATATGGCCCGTCTGTGTAGGAAGCACAGTTCTTTTGTTCTGAGCAAGCTCACTGTTTTGGTCCTATAGGAAACACAGTTGAGTAGAAGAGTGCTCTTTTCTCAAAAGCAGAGTGTGTTTCTTGTAAGGCGAGCTCGCGTTTGTTTCCCAGTCCTAACTGGAGTTGCGTCACATGCAGTTTTTGGTCCTACGAGCAAGAGTTGTTTTCTGGTAAGAAGACTCACTATTGCGCTCCAATTGTCATACACAGTGCAAATAGCACTCGCGTCTGTTCCCTGCAAGTACAGTGTATTGGACTGAATAGGAGCTACTGTTCTTGTCAGTTTCCTAAGCAGAGTTGAACTAGATATGGTCCGTGTGTAGGAAGCACAGTTCTTTTGTTCTGAGCAAGCTCACTGGTCTGGCCCGATAGGAAACACTGTAGAGTAGAAGAGTGCTCTTTTCTCAAAAGCAGAGTGTGTTTCTTGTAAAACGAGCTATCATTTGTTTCCCAGTCCTAAATGGAGTTGAATCACATGCAGTTTCTGGTCCTATGAGCAAGAGTTGTTTTCTGGTAAGAAGAGTCACTATTGTGCTCCCATTGTTATACACAGGGAAAATAGCGCTGGCGTCTGTTCCCAGCATGTACAGTGTATTGTACTGAAGAGGATCTACTGTTCTTGTCAGGTTCCTATGCAGAGTTGAACTAGATATGGCCGTGTGTGTAGGAAGCACAGTTCTTTTGTTCTGAGCAAGCTCACTGTTCTGGCCCTATAGGAAACACAGTAGAGTAGAAGAGTGCTCTTTTCTCTAAAGCAGAGCGTGTTTCTTGTAAGGCGAGCTTGCGTTTGATTCCCAGTCCTAAATGGAGCTGAGTCACATGCAGTTTCTGGTCCTACGAGCAAGAGTTGTTTTCTGGTAAGTAAAGTCACTATTGCGCTCCCATTGCCATACACAAGACAAATAGCACTGGCGTCTGTTCCCAGCAAGTACAGTGTATTGGACTGAAGAGGATCTACTGTTCTTGTCAGGTTTATAAGCAGAATTGAACTAGATATGGCCGTGTGTGTAGGAAGAACAGTTTTTTTGTTCTGAGCAAGCTCACTGTTCGGACCCCATAGGAAACACAATAGAGTAGAAGAGTGCTCTTTTCTCTAAAGCAGATTGTGTTTCTTGTAAGGCGAGCTAGCATTTGTTTCCCAGTCTTAAATGGAGTTGAATCACATGCAGTTTCTGGTCCTATGAGCAAGAGTTGTTTTCTGGTAAGGAAAGTCACTATTGTGCTCCCATTGCCGTACACAGTGCAAATAGCACTCCCATCTGTTCCCAGCAAGTACAATGTATTGGACTGAAGAGGAGCTACTGTTCTTGTCAGTTTCCTAAGCAGAGTTGAACTAGATATGGCCCGTGTGTGTGGGAAGCACAGTTCTTTGGTTCTGAGCAAGCTCACTGTTTGGACCCCACAGGAAACACAGTAGAGTAGAAGAGTGCTCTTTTCTCAAAAGCAGAGTGTGTTTCATGTAAGGCGAGGTAGCGTTTCGTTCCCAGTCCTAAATGGAGTTGAATCACACGCAGTTTCTGGTCCTACGAGCAAGAGTTGTTTTCTGGTAAGGAAAGTCACTATTGCGCTCCCATTGCCATACATAGTGCAAATAGCACCCGGTCTGTTCCCAGCAAGTACAGTGTATCGGACTGTTGAGGAGCTAATGTTCTTGTCAGTTTCCTAAGCAGAGTTGAACTAGATATGGCTCGTGTGAAGGAAGCACAGTTCTTTTGTTCTAATCAAGCTCACTGTTCTGGCCCTAAAAAAAAAACAGTAGAGTAGAAGAGTGCTCTTTTCTCAAAAGCAGAGTGTTTTTCTTGTAAGGCGAGCTAGCGTTTGTTTCCCAGTCCTAAATGGAGTTGAATCACATGCAGTTTCTGGTCCTAGGAGCAAGAGTTGTTTTCTGGTAAGAAGAGTCACTATTGCGCTCTCATTGTCAAACACAGAGCAAATAGTACTGGCATCTGTTCCCAGCATGTACAGTGTATGGACTGAAGAGGATCTACTGTTCTTGTCAGTTTCCTAAGCAGAATTGAATAGGTATGGCCCCTGTGTGCAGGAAGCACAGTTCTTTTGTTCTGAGGAAACTCACTGTTCTGGCTCTATAGGAAACACAGTAGAGTAGAAGAGTGCTCTTTTCTCTAAAGCAGAGTGTGTTTCTTGTAATGCGAACTAGCGTTTGTTTCCCAGTCCTAAATGGAGTTGAATCACATGCAGTTTCTTGTCCTATGAGCAAGAGTTGTTTTATGGTAAGAATAGTCACTATTGCGCTGCCATTGCCATACACAGGACAAATAGCACTGGCGTCTGTTCCCACTAAGTACAGTGTATTGGACTGAAGAGGATCTACTGTTCTTGTCAGGTTCCTAATCAGAATTGAACTAGATATGGCCGTGTGTGTAGGAAGCACAGTTCTTTTGTTCTGAGCAAGCTCACTGTTCTGGCCCTACAGGAAACACAGTAGAGTGGAAGAGTGCTCTTTTCTCAAAAGCAGAGGGTGTTTCTTGGAAGGCGAGCTAGCATTTGTTTCCCAGTCCTAAATGGAGTTGAATCCCATGCAGTTTCTGGTCCTACGAGCAAGAGTTGTGTTCTGGTAAGGAAAGTCACTATTGTGCTCCCATTGCCGTACAGAGTGCAAATAGCACTCCCATCTGTTCCTAACAAGTACAGTGTATTGGACTGAAGAGGAGCTAATGTTCTTGTCAGTTTCCTAAGCAGAGTTGAACTAGATATGGCCCGTGTGTGTAGGAAGCACAGTTCTTTTGTTCTGAGCAAGCTCACTGTTCGGACCCCATAGGAAACACAGTAGAGTAGAAGAGTGCTCTTTTCTCAAAAGCAGAGTGTGTTTCATGTAAGGCGAGCTAGCGTTTCTTTCCCAGTCCTAAATGGAGTTGAATCACATGCAGTTTCTGGTCCTACGAGCAAGAGTTGTTTTCTGGTAAGAAGAGTCACTATTGCGCTCCCATTGCCATACATAGTGCAAATAGCACTCGGTCCGTTCCCAGCAAGTACAGTTTATCGGACTGTTGAGGAGCTAATGTTCTTGTCAGTTTCCTAAGCAGAGTTGAACTAGATATGGCCCGTGTGAAGGAAGCACAGTTCTTTTGTTCTGATCAAGCTCACTGTTCTGGCCCTATAAAAAAAATAGTAGAGTAGAAGAGTGCTCTTTTCTCAAAAGCACAGTGTTTTTCTTGTAAGGTAAGCTAGCATTTGTTTCCCAGTCCTAAATGGAGTTGAATCACATGCAGTTTCTGGTCCTAGGAGCAAGAATTGTTTTCTGGTAAGAAGAGTCACTATTGCGCTCTCATTGTCATACACAGAGCAAATAGTACTGGCATCTGTTCCCAGCATGTACAGTGTATGGACTGAAGAGGATTTACTGTTCTTGTCAGTTTCCTAAGCAGAATTGAATACATATGGCCCCTGTGTGCAGGAAGCACAGTTCTTTTGTTCTGAGGAAACTCACTGTTCTGGCTCTATAGGAAACACAGTAGAGTAGATGAGTGATCTTTTCTCTAAAGCAGAGTGTGTTTCTTGTAAGGCGAACTAGCGTTTGTTTCCCAGTTCTAAATGGAGTTGAATCACATGCAGTTTCTGGTCCTACGAGCAAGAGTTGTTTTATGGTAAGAATAGTCACTATTGCGCTGCCATTGCCATACACAGGACAAATAGCACTGGCGTCTGTTCCCACTAAGTACAGTGTATTGGACTGAAGAGGATCTACTGTTCTTGTCAGGTTCCTAATCAGAATTGAACTAGATATGGCCATGTGTGTAGGAAGCACAGTTCCTTTGTACTGAGCAAGCTCACTGTTTTGACCACAGCTGAAACACAGTAGAGTAGAATAGTGCTCTTTTCTCAAAAGCAGAGGGTGTTTCTTGTAAGGCGAGCTAGCATTTTTTTCCCAGTCCTAAATGGAGTTGAATCCCATGCAGTTTCTGGTCCTACGAGCAAGAGTTGTGTTCTGGTAAGAAGAGTCACTATTGTGCTGCCATTGCCATACACAGGACAAATAGCACTGTTGTCTGTTCCCAGCAAGTACACTGTATTGGACTGAAGGGGATCTACTGTTCATGTCAGGTTCCTAAGCAGAATTGAACTAGATATGGCCGTGTGTGTAGGAAGCACAGTGTTTTGTTCTGAGCATGCTCACTGTTCTGGCCCTATAGGAAACACAGTAGAGAAGAAGAGTGCTCTTTTCTCAAAAGCAGAGTGTGTTTCATGTAAGGCGAGCTAGCAGTTGTTTACCAGTCCTAAATGGAGTTGAATCACATGCAGTTTCTGGTCCTACGAGCAAGAGTTGTTTTCTGATAAGGAAAGTCACTATTGCGCTCCCAATGCCATACATAGTGCAAATAGCACTCGGTCCGTTCCCAGCAAGTACAGTGCATCGGACTGAAGAGGAGCTACTGTTCTTGTCAGTTTCCTAAGCAGAGTTGAACTAGATATGGCCCGTGTGAAGGAATCACAGTTCTTTTGTTCTGATCAAGCACACTGTTCTGGCCCTATAGGAAACACAGTAGAGTAGAAGAGTGCTCTTTTCTCAAAAGCAGAGTGTTTTTCTTGTAAGGCGAGCTAGCGTTTGTTTCCCAGTCCTAAATGGAGTTGAATCACATGCAGTTTCTGGTCCTAGGAACAAGAGTTGTTTTCTGGTAAGAAGAGTCACTATTGCGCTCCCATTGTCATACACAGGGCAAATAGTACTGGCGTCTGTTCCCAGCATGTACAGTGGATTGGACTGAAGAGGATCTACTGTTCTTGTCAGTTTCCTAAGCAGAATTGAATAGATATGGCCCCTGTGTGCAGGAAGCACAGTTCTTTTGTTCTGAGGATGCTCACTCTTCAGGCCCTATAGGAAACACAGTAGAGTAGAAGAGGGCTCTTTTCTCAAAAGCAGAGTGTGTTTCATGTATGGTGAGCTAGCATTTGTTTTCCAGACCTAAATGGAGTTGAATCACATGCAGTTTCTGGTCCTGCAAGCAAGAGTTGTTTTCTGGTAAGGAAAGTCACTATGGTGCTCCCATTGCCATACACAGTGCAAATAGCACTCACGTGTGTTCCCAGCTAGTACAGGGTATCGTACTGAACAGGAGTTACTGTTTTTGTCAGTTTCCTAAGCAGAGTTGAACTAGATATGGCCCGTGTGTAGGAAGCACAGTTTTTTTTTTTCTGAGCAAGATCACTGTTCTGGCCCTATAGGAAACACTTTAGAGAATAAGAGGGCTCTTTTCTCAAAAGCAGAGTGTGTTTCTTGTAATGCGAGCTAGCGTTTGTTTCCCAGTCCTAAATGGAGTTGAATCTCATGCAGTTTCTGTTCCTACGAGCAAGAGTTGTTTTCTGGTAAGAAGAGTCACTATTGTGCTCCCATTGCCATACACAGTGCAAATAGCACTCGCGTCTGTTCCCAGCAAGTACAGTGTATCGGACTGAAGAGTAGATACTGTTGTTGTCAGTTTCCTAAACAGAGTTGAACGAGATATGGCCCGTGTGTGTAGGAAGCTCAGTTCTTTTGTTCTGAGCAAGCTCACTGTTTTGACCACTTAGGAAACACAGTAGAGTAGAAGAGTGCTCTTTTCTCAAAAGCAGGGTGTGTTTCTTGTAAGGCGAGCTAGTGTTTGTTTCCCAGTCCTAAATGGAGTTGAATCACATGCAGTTTCTGGTCCTACGAGCAAGAGTTGTTTTCTGGTAAGGAAAGTCACTATTGTGCTCCCATTGCCATACACAGTGCAAATAACACTCCCGTCTGTTCCCAGCAATTACAGTGTATCGGACTGAAGAGGAGCTACTGTTCTTGTCGGTTTCATAAGCAGAGTTGAACTAGATATGGTCCGTGTGTAGGAAGCACAGTTTTCTGTTCTGAGCAAGCTCAATGTTTGGACCCTATAGGAAACACAGTAGAGTAGATGAGTGCTCTTTTCTCAAAAGCAGAGTGTATTTCTTGTAAGGCGAGCTAGCATTTGTTTCCCAGTCCTAAATGGAGTTGAATCCCATGCAGTTTCTGTTCCTACGAGCAAGAGTTGTTTTCTTTTAAGGAAAGTCACTATGGCACTCCTATTGCCATACACAGTGCAAATAGCACTCGCGTGTGTTCCCAGCTAGTACAGTGTACCGGACTGAAGAGGAGCTACTTTTTTTGTCAGTTTCCTAAGCAGAGTTGAACTAGATATGGCCCGTGTGTGTAGGAAGCACAGTTTTTTTTTTTTCTGAGCAAGCTCACTGTTCTGGCCCTATGGGAAACACTTTAGAGTATAAGAGGGCTCTTTTCTCAAAAGCAGAGTGTGTTTCTTGTAATGCGAGCTAGCGTTTGTTTCCCAGTCCTAAATGGAGTTGAATCTCATGCAGTTTGTGGTCCTATGAGCAAGAGTTGTTTTCTGTTAAGAAGAGTCACTAATGTGCTCCCATTGCCATGCACAGAGCAAATAGCACTCGCGTCTGTTCCCAGCATGTACAGTGTATCGGACTGAAGAGTAGCTACTGTTGTTGTCAGTTTCCTAAGCAGAGTTGAACGAGATATGGCCCGTGTTTGTAGGAAGCTCAGTTCTTTTGTTCTGAGCAAGCTCACTGTTTTGACCACATAGGAAACACAGTAGAGTAGCAGAGTGCTCTTTTCTCAAAAGCAGGGTGTGTTTCTTGTAAGGCGAGCTAGTGTTTGTTTCCCAGTCCTAAATCGAGTTGAATCACATGCAGTTTCTGGTCCTACGAGCAAGAGTTGTTTTCTGGTAGGGAAAGTCACTTTTGCGCTCCCAATGCCATACACAGTGCAAATAGCACTCGCGTCTGTTCCCAGCAATTACAGTGTATCGGACTGAAGAGGAGCTACTGTTCTTGTCGGTTTCCTAAGCAGAGTTGAACTAGATATGGTCCGTGAGTAGGAAGCACAGTTTTCTGTTCTGAGCAAGCTCACTGTTTGGACCCCGTGGGAAACACAATAGAGTTGAAGAGTGCTCTTTTCTCAAAAGCAGAGTGTGTTTCTTGTAAGGCGAGCTAGCATTTGTTTCCCAGTCCTAAATGGAGTTGAATCACATGCAGTGTCTGGTCCTACGAGCAATAGTTGTTTTATGGTAAGAATAGTCACTATTGTGCTCCCATTGTCATACACAGGGCAAATAGTACTGGCGTATGTTCCCAGCATGTACAGTGTATTGGGCTGAAGGGGATCTACTGTTCTTGTCAGTTTCCTAAGCACAATTGAAGAGATATGGCCCCCGTGTGCAGGAAGCACAGTTCTTTTGTTCTGAGGAAGCTCACTCATCTGGCCCTATAGGAAACACAGTATAGTAGAAGAATGCTCTTTTGTCAAAAGCACAGAGTTTTTCTTGTAAGGCGAGCTAGCATTTCTTTCCCAGTCCTAAATGGAGTTGAGACACATGCAGTTTTTGGTCCTACGAGCAAGAGTTTTTTTCTGGTAAGAAGAGTCACTATTGCACTCTCATAGCCATACACAGTGCAAATAGCACTTGCATCTGTTCCCAGCAAGTACAGTGTATTGGACTGAAGAGGATCTACTGTTCTTGTCAGTTTTTTAAGCAGAGTTGAACTAGATATGGCCCGTGTGTGTAGGAAGCACAGTTCTTTTGTTCTGAGCAAGCTCACTGTTCAGACCACATAGGAAAGTCAGTAGGGTAGAAGAGTGCTCTTTTCTCAAAAGTAGAGTGTGTTTCATGTAAGGCGAGCTAGCATTGGTTTCCCAGTCCTAAATGGAGTTGAATCACATGCAGTTTCTGGTCCTACGAGCAAGAGTTGTTTTCTGGTAAGAAGAGTCACTATTGCGCTCCCATTGTCATACACAGGGCAAATAGCACTCGCGTCTGTTCCCAGCAAGTACAGTGTATTGGACTGAAGAGGATCTACTATTCTTGTCACTTTCCTAAGCAGAATTGAACTAGATATGACCGTGTGTGTAGGAAACACAGTTCTTTTGTTCTGAGCAAGCTCACTGTTTTGGTCATATAGGAAACACAGTTGAGTAGAAGAGTGCTCTTTTCTCAAAAGCAGAGTGTGTTTATTGTAAGGCGAGCTCGCGTTTGTTTCCCAGTCCTAAATGGAGTTGTGTCACATGCAGTTTTTGGTCCTACGAGCAATAGTTGTTTTCTGGTAAGAAGAGTCACTATTGCGCTCCAATTGCCATACACAGTGCAAATAGCACTCGCGTCTGTTCCCCGCAAGTACAGTGTATTGGACTGAATAGGAGCTACTGTTCTTGTCAGTTTCCTAAGCAGAGTTGAACTAGATATGGTCCGTGTGTGTAGGAAGCACAGTTCTTTTGTTCTCAGCAAGCTCACTGTTCTGGCCAGATAGGAAAAACTGTAGAGTAGAAGAGTGCTCTTTTCTCAAAAGCAGAGTGTGTTTCTTGTAAAACGAGCTATCGTTTGTTTCCCAGTCCTAAATGGAGTTGAATCACATGCAGTTTGTGGTCCTATGAGCAAGAGTTGTTTTCTGGTAAGAAGAGTCACTATTGTGCTCCCATTGTCATACACAGGGCAAATAGCGCTGGCGTCTGTTCCCAGCATGTAAAGTGTATTGGACTGAAGAGGATCTACTGTTCTTGTCAGGTTCCTAAGCAGAGTTGAACTAGATATGGCCGTTTGTGTAGGAAGCACAGTTCTTTTGTTCTGAGCAAGCTCACTCTTCTGGCCCTATAGGAAACACAATAGAGTAGAAGAGTGCTCTTTTCTCTAAAGCAGAGTGTGTTTCTTGTAAGGCGAGCTTGCGTTTATTTCCCAGTCCTAAATGGAGTTGAGTCACATGCAGTTTTTGGTCCTATGAGCAAGAGTTGTTTTCTGGTAAGAAGAGTCACTATTGTGCTCCCATTGCCATACACAGTGCAAATAGCACTCGCGTCTGTTCCCAGCAATTACAGTGTATTGGACTGAAGAGGAGCTACTTTTCTTGTCAGGTTCCTAAGCAGAGTTGAACTAGATATGGTCCGTGTGTGTAGGAAGCACAGTTCTTTTGTTCTCAGCAAGCTCACTCTTTGGACCCCATAGGAAACACAGTAGAGTAGAAGAGTGCTCTCTTCTCAAAAGCAGAGTGTGTTTCTTGTAAGGCGAGCTAGCATTTGTTTCCCAGTCCTAAATGGAGTTGAATCCCATGCAGTTTCTGGTCCTACGAGCAAGAGTTGTTTTCTGGTAAGGAAGTAACTGTTGTGCTCCCTTTGCCTTACACAGTGCAAATAGCACTCGTGTCTGTTCACAGCAAGTACAGTGTATCGGACTGAAGAGGAGCTACTGTTCTTGGCAGTTTCCTAAGCAGAGTTGAACTAGATACTGTCCGTGTGTAGGAAGCACAGTTTTTTGTTCTGAGTAAGCTCACTCTTTGGACCCCATAGGAAACACAGTAAAGTAGAAGAGTGCTCTTTTCTCAAAAGCAGAGTGTGTTTCTTGTAAGGCGAGCTAGTGTTTGTTTTGCAGTCCTAAATTGAGTTGAATCACATGCAGTTTCTGGTCCTACGAGCAAGAGTTGTTTTCTGGTAAGAAGAGTCCCTATTGCGCTCCCATTGTCATACACAGAGCAAATAGTCCTGGCGTCTGTTGCTAGCATGTACAGTGAATTGGACTAAAGAGGAGCTACTGTTCTTGTCAGTTTCCTAAGCAGAGTTGAACTAGATATGGCCCGTGTGTGTAGGAAGCACAGTTCTTTTGTTCTGAGCAAGCTCACTGTTCGGACCCGTAGGAAACGCAGTAGAGTATAAGAGTGCTCTTTTCTCAAAAGCAGAGTGTGTTTCCTGTAAGGCGAGCTAGCATTTGTTTCCCAGTCCTAAATGGAGTTGAATCACATGCAGTTTCTGGTCCTACGAGTAAGAGTTGTTTTCTGGTAAGAAAAGTCACTATTGCACTCCCATTGCCATACACAGTGCAAATAGCACTCGCGTTTGTTCCCAGCTAGTACAGGGTATCATACTGAAGAGGAGCTACTGTTTTTGTCAGTTTCCTAAGCAGAGTTGAACTAGATATGGCCCGTGTGTGTAGGAAGCACAGGTTTTTTTTTCTGAGCAAGATCACTGTTCTGGCCCTATAGGAAACACTTTAGAGTATAAGAGGGCTCTTTTCTCAAAAGCAGAGTGTGTTTCTTGTAATGCGAGCTAGCGTTTGTTTCCCAGTCCTAAATGGAGTTGAATCTCATGCAGTTTCTGGTCCTACGAGCAAGAGTTGTTTTCTGGTAAGAAGAGTCACTATTGTGCTCCCCTTGCCATACACAGTGCAAATAGCACTCGCGTCTGTTCCCAGCAAGTACAGTGTATCGGACTGAAGAGTAGCTACTGTTGTTGTCAGTTTCCTAAACAGAGTTGAACGAGATATGGCCCGTGTGTGTAGGAAGCTCAGTTCTTTTGTTCTGAGCAAGCTCACTGTTTTGACCACATAGGAAACACAGTAGAGTAGAAGAGTGCTCTTTTCTCAAAAGCAGAGTGTGTTTCTCGTAAGGCGAGCTAGTGTTTGTTTCCCAGTCCTAAATGGAGTTGAATCACATGCAGTTTCTGGTCCTACGAGCAAGAGTTGTTTTCTGGTAAGGAAAGTCACTATTGTGCTCCCATTGCCATACACAGTGCAAATAACACTCCCGTCTGTTCCCAGCAATTACAGTGTATCGGACTGAAGAGGAGCTACTGTTCTTGTCGGTTTCATAAGCAGAGTTGAACTAGATATGGTCCGTGTGTAGGAAGCACAGTTTTCTGTTCTGAGCAAGCTCACTGTTTGGACCCCATAGGAAACACAGTAGAGTAGATGAGTGCTCTTTTCTCAAAAGCAGAGTGTGTTTATTGTAAGGCGAGCTGGCATTTGTTTCCCAGTCCTAAATGGAGTTGAATCCCAAGCAGTTTCTGTTCCTACGAGCAAGAGTTGTTTTCTGGTAAGGAAAGTCACTATGGCGCTCCCATTGCCATACACAGTGCAAATAGCACTCGCGTGTGTTCCCAGCTAGTACAGTGTACTGGACTGAAGAGGAGCAACTGTTTTTTTCAGTTTCCTAAGCAGAGTTGAACTAGATATGGCCCGTGTGTGTAGGATGCACAGTTTTTTTTTTTCTGAACAAGCTCACTGTTCTGGCCCTATAGGAAACACTTTAGAGTATAAGAGGGCTCTTTTCTCAAAAGCAGAGTGTGTTTCTTGTAATGCGAGCTAGCGTTTGTTTCCCAGTCCTAAATGGTGTTGAATCTCATGCAATTTCTGGTCCTATGAGCAAGAGTTGTTTTCTGGTAAGAAGAGTCACTATTGTGCTCCCATTGTTATACACAGGGAAAATAGCGCTGGCGTCTGTTCCCAGCATGTACAGTGTATTGGACTGAAGAGGATCTACTGTTCTTGTCAGGTTCCTAAGCAGAGTTGAACTAGATATGGCCGTGTGTGTAGGAAGCACAGTTCTTTTGTTCTGATCAAGCTCACTGTTCTGGCCCTATAGGAAACACAGTAGAGTAGAAAAGTGCTCTTTTCTCTAAAGCAGAGTGTGTTTCTTGTAAGGCGAGCTTGCGTTTGTTTCACAGTCCTAAATGGAGTTGAGTCACATGCAGTTTTTGGTCCTATGAGCAAGAGTTGTTTTCTGGTAAGAAGAGTCACTATTTCGCTCCAATTGCCATACACAGTGCAAATAGCACTCGCGTCTGTTCCCAGCAAGTACAGTGTATTGGACTGAATAGGAGCTACTGTTCTTGTCAGTTTCCAAAGCATAGTTGAACTAGATATGATCCGTGTGTGTAGGAAGCACAGTTCTTTTGTTCTCAGCAAGCTCACTGTTCTGGCCCTATAGGAAACACAGTAGAGTAGAAGAGTGCTCTTTTCTCAAAAGCAGAGCGTGTTTCTTGTAAGGCGAGCTGGCATTTGTTTCCCAGTCCTAAATGGAGTTGAATCCCAAGCAGTTTCTGTTCCTACGAGCAAGAGTTGTTTTCTGGTAAGGAAAGTCACTATGGCGCTCCCATTGCCATACACAGTGCAAATAGCACTCGCGTGTGTTCCCAGCTAGTACAGTGTACTGGACTGAAGAGGAGCAACTGTTTTTTTCAGTTTCCTAAGCAGAGTTGAACTAGATATGGCCCGTGTGTGTAGGATGCACAGTTTTTTTTTTCTGAACAAGCTCACTGTTCTGGCCCTATAGGAAACACTTTAGAGTATAAGAGGGCTCTTTTCTCAAAAGCAGAGTGTGTTTCTTGTAATGCGAGCTAGCGTTTGTTTCCCAGTCCTAAATGGTGTTGAATCTCATGCAGTTTCTGGTCCTATGAGCAAGAGTTGTTTTCTGGTAAGAAGAGTCACTATTGTGCTCCCATTGTTATACACAGGGAAAATAGCGCTGGCGTCTGTTCCCAGCATGTACAGTGTATTGGACTGAAGAGGATCTACTGTTCTTGTCAGGTTCCTAAGCAGAGTTGAACTAGATATGGCCGTGTGTGTAGGAAGCACAGTTCTTTTGTTCTGATCAAGCTCACTGTTCTGGCCCTATAGGAAACACAGTAGAGTAGAAAAGTGCTCTTTTCTCTAAAGCAGAGTGTGTTTCTTGTAAGGCGAGCTTGCGTTTGTTTCCCAGTCCTAAATGGAGTTGAGTCACATGCAGTTTTTGGTCCTATGAGCAAGAGTTGTTTTCTGGTAAGAAGAGTCACTATTTCGCTCCAATTGCCATACACAGTGCAAATAGCACTCGCGTCTGTTCCCAGCAAGTACAGTGTATTGGACTGAATAGGAGCTACTGTTCTTGTCAGTTTCCAAAGCATAGTTGAACTATATATGATCCGTGTGTGTAGGAAGCACAGTTCTTTTGTTCTCAGCAAGCTCACTGTTCTGGCCCTATAGGAAACACAGTAGAGTAGAAGAGTGCTCTTTTCTCAAAAGCAGAGTGTGTTTCTTGTAAGGCGAGCTAGCCGTTGTTTCCCAGTCCTAAATGGAGTTAAATCACATGCAGTTACCTGTCCTACGAGCAAGAGTTGTTTTATGGTAAGAAAGTCACTATTGTGCTCCCATTACCATACACAGTGCAAATAGCACTCGCGTCTGTTCCCAGCAAGGACAGTGTATCGGACTGAAGAGGAGCTATTGTTCTTGTCAGTTTCCTAAGCAGAGTTGAACGAGATATGGCCTGTGTGTGTAGGATGCTCAGTTATTTTGTTTTGCGAAGCTCACTGTTTTGACCACATCGGAAACACAGTAGAGTAGAAGAGTGCTCTTTTCTCAAAAGCAGAGTGTGTTTCTTGTAAGGTGAGCTAGCATTTGTTTCCCAGTCCTAAATGGAGTTGAATCCCATGCAGTTTCTGGTCCTACGAGCAAGAGTTGTTTTCTGGTAAGGAAAGTCACTATTGCGCTCCCATTGCCATACACAGTGCAAATAGCACACCCGTCTGTTCCCAGCAATTACAGTGTATCGGACTGAAGAGGAGCTACTGTTCTTGTCGGTTTCCTAAGCAGAGTTGAAATAGATATGGTCCATGTTTAGGAAGCACAGTTTTCTGTTCTGAGCAAGCTCACTGTTTGGACCCGTAGTAAACACAATAGAGTAGAAGAGTGCTCTTTTCTCAAAAGCAGAGTGTGTTTCTTGTAAGGCGAGCTAGCATTTGTTTCCCAGTCCTAAATGGAGTTGAATCACATGCAGTTTCTGGTCCTACGAGCAATAGTTGTTTTATGGTAAGAATAGTCACTATTGCGCTGCCATTGCCATACACAGGACAAATAGCACTGGCGTCTGTTCCCAGCAAGTACAGTGTATTGGATTGAAGGGGATCTACTGTTCTTGTCAGGTTCCTAAACAGAATTGAACTAGATATGGCCGTGTGTGTAGGAAGCACAGTTCTTTTGTTCTGAGCAAGCTCACTGTTCTGGCCCTACAGGAAACACAGTAGAGTAGAAGAGTGCTCTTTTCTCAAAAGCAGAGTGTATTTCTTGTAAGGCGAGCTAGCGTTTGTTTCCCAGTCCTAAATGGAGTTGAGTCACATGCAGTTTCTGGTCCTAGGAACAAGAGTTGTTTTCTGGTAAGAAGAGTCACTATTGTGCTCCCATTGTCATACACAGGGAAGAATAGTACTGGCGTCTGTTCCCAGCATGTACAGTGTATTGGACTGAAGAGGATCTACTGTTCTTGTCAGTTTCCTAAGCAGAATTGAATAGATATGGCCCCTGTGTGCAGGAAGCACAGTTCTTTTGTTCTGAGGAAGCTCACTCATCTGGCCCTATAGGAAACACAGTATAGTAGAAGAATGCTCTTTTGTCAAAAGCACAGAGTTTTTCTTGTAAGGCGAGATAGCATTTCTTTCCCAGTCCTAAATGGAGTTGAGACACATGCAGTTTTTGGTCCTATGAGCAAGAGTTTTTTTCTGGTAAGAAGAGTCACTATTGTGCTCCCATTGTTATACACAGGGAAAATAGCGCTGGCGTCTGTTCCCAGCATGTACAGTGTATTGTACTGAAGAGGATCTACTGTTCTTGTCAGGTTCCTAAGCAGAGTTGAACTAGATATGGCCGTGTGTGTAGGAAGCACAGTTCTTTTGTTCTGAGCAAGCTCACTGTTCTGGCCCTATAGGAAACACAGTAGAGTAGAAGAGTGCTCTTTTCTCTAAAGCAGAGTGTGTTTCTTGTAAGGCGAGCTTGCGTTTGATTCCCAGTCCTAAATGGAGTTGAGTCACATGCAGTTTCTGGTCCTACGAGCAAGAGTTGTTTTCTGGTAAGTAAAGTCACTATTGCGCTCCCATTGCCATACACAAGACAAATAGCACTGGCGTCTGTTCCCAGCAAGTACAGTGTATTGGACTGAAGAGGATCTACTGTTCTTGTCAGGTTTATAAGCAGAATTGAACTAGATATGGCCGTGTGTGTAGGAAGAACAGTTTTTTTGTTCTGAGCAAGCTCACTGTTCGGACCCCATAGGAAACACAATAGAGTAGAAGAGTGCTCTTTTCTCTAAAGCAGATTGTGTTTCTTGTAAGGCGAGCTAGCATTTGTTTCCCAGTCTTAAATGGAGTTGAATCACATGCAGTTTCTGGTCCTATGAGCAAGAGTTGTTTTCTGGTAAGGAAAGTCACTATTGTGCTCCCATTGCCGTACACAGTGCAAATAGCACTCCCATCTGTTCCCAGCAAGTACAATGTATTGGACTGAAGAGGAGCTACTGTTCTTGTCAGTTTCCTAAGCAGAGTTGAACTAGATATGGCCCGTGTGTGTGGGAAGCACAGTTCTTTGGTTCTGAGCAAGCTCACTGTTTGGACCCCACAGGAAACACAGTAGAGTAGAGAGTGCTCTTTTCTCAAAAGCAGAGTGTGTTTCATGTAAGGCGAGGTAGCGTTTCGTTCCCAGTCCTAAATGGAGTTGAATCACACGCAGTTTCTGGTCCTACGAGCAAGAGTTGTTTTCTGGTAAGGAAAGTCACTATTGCGCTCTCATTGCCATACATAGTGCAAATAGCACCCGGTCTGTTCCCAGCAAGTACAGTGTATCGGACTGTTGAGGAGCTAATGTTCTTGTCAGTTTCCTAAGCAGAGTTGAACTAGATATGGCTCGTGTGAAGGAAGCACAGTTCTTTTGTTCTAATCAAGCTCACTGTTCTGGCCCTAAAAAAAAAACAGTAGAGTAGAAGAGTGCTCTTTTCTCAAAAGCAGAGTGTTTTTCTTGTAAGGCGAGCTAGCGTTTGTTTCCCAGTCCTAAATGGAGTTGAATCACATGCAGTTTCTGGTCCTAGGAGCAAGAGTTGTTTTCTGGTAAGAAGAGTCACTATTGCGCTCTCATTGTCAAACACAGAGCAAATAGTACTGGCATCTGTTCCCAGCATGTACAGTGTATGGACTGAAGAGGATCTACTGTTCTTGTCAGTTTCCTAAGCAGAATTGAATAGGTATGGCCCCTGTGTGCAGGAAGCACAGTTCTTTTGTTCTGAGGAAACTCACTGTTCTGGCTCTATAGGAAACACAGTAGAGTAGAAGAGTGCTCTTTTCTCTAAAGCAGAGTGTGTTTCTTGTAATGCGAACTAGCGTTTGTTTCCCAGTCCTAAATGGAGTTGAATCACATGCAGTTTCTGGTCCTATGAGCAAGAGTTGTTTTATGGTAAGAATAGTCACTATTGCGCTGCCATTGCCATACACAGGACAAATAGCACTGGCGTCTGTTCCCACTAAGTACAGTGTATTGGACTGAAGAGGATCTACTGTTCTTGTCAGGTTCCTAATCAGAATTGAACTAGATATGGCCGTGTGTGTAGGAAGCACAGTTCTTTTGTTCTGAGCAAGCTCACTGTTCTGGCCCTACAGGAAACACAGTAGAGTGGAAGAGTGCTCTTTTCTCAAAAGCAGAGGGTGTTTCTTGGAAGGCGAGCTAGCATTTGTTTCCCAGTCCTAAATGGAGTTGAATCCCATGCAGTTTCTGGTCCTACGAGCAAGAGTTGTGTTCTGGTAAGAAGAGTCACTATTGTGCTGCCATTGCCATACACAGGATAAATAGCACTGTTGTCTGTTCCCAGCAAGTACACTGTATTGGACTGAAGAGGATCTACTCTTCATATCAGGTTCCTAAGCAGAATTGAACTACATATGACCGTGTTTGTAGGAAGCACAGTTCTTTTGTTCTGAGCAAGCTCACTGTTCTGGCCCTATAGAAAACACAGTAGAGTAGAAGAGTGCTATTTTCTTAAAAGCAGAGTGTGTTTCTTGTAAGGCGAGCTAGTGTTTTTTTTTTTCAGTCCTAAATGGAGTTGAATCATATGCAATTTCTGGTCCTACGAGCAAGAGTTGTTTTCTGGTAAGGAAAGTCACTATTGTGCTCCCATTGCCGTACAGAGTGCAAATAGCACTCCCATCTGTTCCTAACAAGTACAGTGTATTGGACTGAAGAGGAGCTAATGTTCTTGTCAGTTTCCTAAGCAGAGTTGAACTAGATATGGCCCGTGTGTTTAGGAAGCACAGTTCTTTTGTTCTGAGCAAGCTCACTGTTCGGACCCCATAGGAAACACAGTAGAGTAGAAGAGTGCTCTTTTCTCAAAAGCAGAGTGTGTTTCATGTAAGGCGAGCTAGCGTTTCTTTCCCAGTCCTAAATGGAGTTGAATCACATGCAGTTTCTGGTCCTACGAGCAAGAGTTGTTTTCTGGTAAGAAGAGTCACTATTGCGCTCCCATTGCCATACATAGTGCAAATAGCACTCGGTCCGTTCCCAGCAAGTACAGTTTATCGGACTGTTGAGGAGCTAATGTTCTTGTCAGTTTCCTAAGCAGAGTTGAACTAGATATGGCCCGTGTGAAGGAAGCACAGTTCTTTTGTTCTGATCAAGCTCACTGTTCTGGCCCTATAAAAAAAACAGTAGAGTAGAAGAGTGCTCTTTTCTCAAAAGCACAGTGTTTTTCTTGTAAGGTAAGCTAGCGTTTGTTTCCCAGTCCTAAATGGAGTTGAATCACATGCAGTTTCTGGTCCTAGGAGCAAGAATTGTTTTCTGGTAAGAAGAGTCACTATTGCGCTCTCATTGTCATACACAGAGCAAATAGTACTGGCATCTGTTCCCAGCATGTACAGTGTATGGACTGAAGAGGATTTACTGTTCTTGTCAGTTTCCTAAGCAGAATTGAATACATATGGCCCCTGTGTGCAGGAAGCACAGTTCTTTTTTTCTGAGGAAACTCACTGTTCTGGCTCTATAGGAAACACAGTAGAGTAGATGAGTGCTCTTTTCTCTAAAGCAGAGTGTGTTTCTTGTAAGGCGAACTAGCGTTTGTTTCCCAGTTCTAAATGGAGTTGAATCACATGCAGTTTCTGGTCCTACGAGCAAGAGTTGTTTTATGGTAAGAATAGTCACTATTGCGCTGCCATTGCCATACACAGGACAAATAGCACTGGCGTCTGTTCCCACTAAGTACAGTGTATTGGACTGAAGAGGATCTACTGTTCTTGTCAGGTTCCTAATCAGAATTGAACTAGTTATGGCCATGTGTGTAGGAAGCACAGTTCCTTTGTACTGAGCAAGCTCACTGTTTTGACCACAGCTGAAACACAGTAGAGTAGAATAGTGCTCTTTTCTCAAAAGCAGAGGGTGTTTCTTGTAAGGCGAGCTAGCATTTTTTTCCCAGTCCTAAATGGAGTTGAATCCCATGCAGTTTCTGGTCCTACGAGCAAGAGTTGTGTTCTGGTAAGAAGAGTCACTATTGTGCTCCCATTGTTATACACAGGGAAAATAGCGCTGGCGTCTGTTCCCAGCATGTACAGTGTATTGTACTAAAGAGGATCTACTGTTCTTGTCAGGTTCCTAAGCAGAGTTGAACTAGATATGGCCGTGTGTGTAGGAAGCACAGTTCTTTTGTTCTGAGCAAGCTCACTATTCTGGCCCTATAGGAAACACAGTAGAGTAGAAGAGTGCTCTTTTCTCTAAAGCAGAGTGTGTTTCTTGTAAGGCGAGCTTGCGTTTTATTCCCAGTCCTAAATGGAGTTGAGTCACATGCAGTTTTTGGTCCTATGAGCAAGAGTTGTTTTCTGGTAAGAAGAGTCACTATTTCGCTCCAATTGCCATACACAGTGCAAATAGCACTCGCGTCTGTTCCCAGCAAGTACAGTGTATTGGACTGAATAGGAGCTACTGTTCTTGTCAGTTTCAAAAGCATAGTTTAAATAGATATGGTCCGTTTGTGTAGGAAGCACAGTTCTTTTGTTCTCAGCAAGCTCACTGTTCTGGCCCTATAGGAAACACAGTAGAGTAGAACAGTGCTCTTTTCTCAAAAGCAGAGTGTGTTTCTTGTAAGGCGAACTAGGGTTTGTGTCCCAGTCCTAAATGGAGTTGAATCACGTGCAGTTTCTGGTCCTACGAGCAAGAGTTGTTTTATGGTAAGAATAGTCACTATTGTGCTGCCATTGCCATACACAGGACAAATAGCACTGGCATCTGTTCCCAGCAAGTACAGTGTATTGCACTGAAGAGGATCTACTATTCTTGTCAATTTCCTAAGCAGAAGTGAACTAGATATGACCGTATGTGTAGGAAGCACAGTTCTTTTGTTCTGAGCAAGCTCACTCTTTTGGTCTTAATGGAAACACAGTTGAGCAGAAGAGTGCTCTTTTCTCAAAAGCAGAGTGTGTTTCTTGTAAGGCGAACTCGCGTTTTTTTCCCAGGCCTAAATGGAGTTGAGTCACATGCAGTTTTTTGTCCTACGAGCAATAATTGATTTCTGGTAAGACGAGTCACTATTGTGCTCCAATTGCCATACACAGTGTAAATAGCACTCGCCTCTGTTCCCAGCAAGTACAGTGTATTGGACTGAAGAGGAGCTACTGTTCTTGTCAGGTTCCCAAGCAGAGTTGAACTAGATATGGTCCGTGTGTGTAGGAAGCACAGTTCTTTTGTACTGAGCAAGCTCACTGTTTGGACCCCATAGGAAACACAGTAGAGTAGAAGAGTGCTCTCTTCTCAAAAGCAGAGTGTGTTTCTTGTAAGGCGAGCTAGCGTTTGTTTCCCAGTCTTAAATGGAGTTGAATCCCATGCAGTTTCTGGTCCTAGGAGCAAGAGTTGTTTTCTGGTAAGAAGAGTCACTATTGTGCTCCCATTGTCATACACAGGGCATATAGCACTCGCGTCTGTTCCCAGCAAGTACAGTGTTTTGGACTGAAGAGGATCTACTATTCTTGTCAGTTTCCTAAGCAGAATTGAACTAGATATGACCGTGTGTTTAGGAAGCACAGTTCTTTTGTTCTCAGCAAGCTCACTGTTCTGGCCGATAGAAAACACAGTAGAGTAGAAGAGTGCTCTTTTCTCAAAAGCAGAGTGTGTTTCTTGTAAGGCGAGCTAGCGTTTGTTTCCCAGTCCTAAATGGAGTGTAATCACATGCAGTTTCTGGTCCTACGACCAAGAGTTGTTTTCTGTTAAGGAAAGTCACTTTGCACTCCCATTGCCATACACAGTGCAAATAGCACTCGCGTCTGTTCACAGCAAGTACAGTGTATCGGACTGAAGAGGAGCTACTGTTCTTGTCAGTTTCCTAAGCAGAGTTGAACTAGATATTGTCCGTGTGTAGGAAGCACAGTTTTTTGTTCTGAGCAAGCTCACTGCTTGGACCCCATAGGAAACACAGTAAAGTAGAAGAGTGCTCTTTTCTCAAAAGCAGAGTGTGTTTCTTGTAAGGCGAGCTAGTGTTTGTTTCGCAGTCCTAAATGGAGTTGAATCACATGCAGTTTCTGGTCCTAAGAGCAAGAGTTGTTTTCTGGCAAGAAGAGTGACTATTGCGCTGCCATTGCCATACACAGGACAAATAGCACTGTTGTCTGTTCCCAGCAAGTACAGTGTATTGGACTGAAGAGGATCTACTGTTCTTGTCAGGTTTATAAGCAGAATTGAACTAGATATGGCCATGTGTGTAGGAAGCACAGTTTTTTTGTTCTGAGCAAGCTCACTGTTCGGACCCCAAAGGAAACACAGTAGAGTAGAAGAGTGCTCTTTTCTCTAAAGCAGATTGTGTTTATTGTAAGGCGAGCTAGCATTTGTTTCCCAGTCCTAAATGGAGTTGAATCACATACAGTTTCTGTTCCTACGAGCAAGAGTTTTTTTCTGGTAAGGAAAGTCACTATTGTGCTCCCATTGCCATACACAGTGCAAATAGCACTCGCGTCTGTTCCCAGCAAGTACAGTGTATCGGACTGAAGAGGAGCTACTGTTCTTGTCACTTTCCTAAGCAGAGTTGAACTAGATATGGCCCGTGTGTGTAGGAAGCACACTTCTTTTGTTCTGAGCAAGCTCACTGTTCTGGCCCTATAGGAAACACAGTAGAGTAGAAGAGGGCTCTTTTCTCTAAGCAGAGTGTGTTTCTTGTAAGGCCAGCTAGCGTTTGTTTCCCAGTCCTAAATGGAGTTGAATCACATGCAGTTTCCGGTCCTACGTGCAAGAGTTGTTTTCTGGTAAGAAGAGTCACTATTGTGCTCCATTTGTCATACACAGGACAAATAGCACTGGCGTCTGTTCCCAGTATGAACAGTGTATTGGACTGAAGAGGATCTACTGTTCTTGTCAGGTTCCTAAGCAGAGTTGAACTAGATATGGCCGTGTGTGTAGGAAGCACAGTTCTTTTGTTCTGAGCAAGCTCACTGTTCTGGCACTATAGGAAACACAGTAGAGTAGAACAGTGCTCTTTTCTCAAAAGCAGAGTGTGTTTCTTGTAAGTCGACCAGCGTTTGTTTCCCAGTCCTAAATGGAGTGGATTCACATGCAGTTTCTGGTCCTACGAGCAAGAGTTGTTTTCTGGTAAGGAAGTAACTATTGTGCTCCCATTGCCATACACAGTGCAAATAGCACTCGCGTCTGTTCCCAGCAAGTACAGTGTATCGGACTGAAGAGGAGCTACTGTTCTTGTCAGTTTCCTAAGCAGAGTTGAACGAGATATGGCCCGTGTGTGTAGGAAGCACAGTTCTTCTGTTCTGAGCAAGCTCACTGTTTGGACCACATAGGAAACACAGTAGAGTAGAAGAGTGCTCTTTTATCAAAAGCAGAGTTGAATTCATGTAAGGGGAGCTAGCATTTGTTTCCCAGTCCTAAATGGAGTTGAATCCCATGCAGTTTCTGGTCCTACAAGCAAGAGTTGTTTTCTGGTAAGGATAGTCACTTTGCACTCCCATTGCCATACACAGTGCAAATAGCACTCGCGTCTGTTCCCAGCAATTACAGTGTATCGGACTGAAGAGGAGCTACTGCTCTTGTCAGTTTCCTAAGCAGAGTTGAACTAGATATTGTCCGTGTGTAGGAAGCACAGTTTTTTGTTCTGAGCAAGCTCACTGCTTGGACCGCATAGGAAACACAGTAAAGTAGAAGAGTGCTCTTTTCTCAAAAGCAGAGTGTGTTTATTGTAAGGCGAGCTAGTGTTTGTTTCGCAGTCCTAAATGGAGTTGAATCACATGCAGTTTCTGGTCCTAAGAGCAAGAGTTGTTTTCTGGAAAGAAGAGTGACTATTGCGCTGCCATTGCCATATACAGGACAAATAGCACTGTTGTCTGCTCCCAGCAAGTACAGTGTATTGGACTGAAGAGGATCTACTGTTCTTGTCAGGTTTATAAGCAGAATTGAACTAGATATGGCCATGTGTGTAGGAAGCACAGTTTTTTTGTTCTGAGCAAGCTCACTGTTCGGACCCCATAGGAAACACAGTAGAGTAGAAGAGTGCTCTTTTCTCTAAAGCAGATTGTGTTTATTGTAAGGCGAGCTAGCATTTGTTTCCCAGTCCTAAATGGAGTTTAATCACATACAGTTTTTGGTCCTACGAGCAAGAGTTTTTTTCTGGTAATGAAAGTCACTATTGCGCTCCCATTGCCATACACAGTGCAAATAGCACTCGCGTCTGTTCCCAGCAAGTACAGTGTATTGGACTGAAGAGGACCTACTGTTCTTGTCAGTTTCCTAAGCAGAGTTGAACTAGATATGGCCCGTGTGTGTTGGAAGCACAGTTCTTTTGTTCTGAGCAAGCTCACTGTTCTGGCCCTATAGGAAACACAGTAGAGTAGAAGAGTGCTCTTTTCTCTAAGCAGAGTGTGTTTCTTGTAAGGCCAGCTAGCATTTGTTTCCCAGTCCTAAATGGAGTTGAATCACATGCAGTTTCCGGTCCTACGAGCAAGAGATGTTTTCTGGTAAGGAAGTCACTATTGTGCTCCCATTGCCATACACAGTGCAAATAGCACTCGCGTCTGTTCCCAGCAAGTACAGTGTATCGGACTGAAGAGGAGCTACTGTTCTTGTCAGTTTCCTAAGCAGAGTTGAACAAGATATGGCCCGTGTGTGTAGGAAGCACAGTTCTTTTGTTCTGAGCAAGCTCACTGTTTGGACCACATAGGAAACACAGTAGAGTAGAAGAGTGCTCTTTTCTCAAAAGCAGAGTGTGATTCATGTAAGGGGAGCTAGCATTTGTTTCCCAGTCCTAAATGGAGTTGAATCCCATGCAGTTTCTGGTCCTACAAGCAAGAGTTGTTTTCTGGTAAGGAAAGTCACTTTGCACTCCCTTTGCCATACACAGTGCAAATAGCACTCGCGTCTGTTCCCAGCAATTACAGTGTATCGGACTGAAGAGGAGCCACTGCTCTTGTCAGTTTCCTAAGCAGAGTTGAACTAGATATGGCCCTGTGTTAGGAAGCACAGTTCTTTTGTTCTGAGCAAGCTCACTGTTCTGGCCCTACAGGAAACACAGTAGAGTAGAAGAGTGCTCTTTTCTCTAAAGCAGAGTGTGTTTCTTGTAAGGCGAGCTAGCGTTTGTTTCCCAGTCCTAAATGGAGTTGAATCCCATGCAGTTTCTGGTCCTAGGAGCAAGAGTTGTTTCTGGTAAGAAGAGTCACTATTGCGCTGTCATTGCCATACACAGGACAAATAGCACTGGCGTCTGTTCCCAGGAAGTAGAGTGTATTGGACTGAAGAGGATCTACTGTTCTTGTCAGTTTTATAAGCAGAATTGAACTAGATATGGCCGTGTGTGTAGGAAGCACAGTTTTTTTGTTCTGAGCAAGCTCACTGTTTGGACACCATAGGAAACACAGTAGAGTAGAAGACTGCTCTTTTCTCTAAAGCAGATTGTATTTCTTGTAAGGCGAGCTAGCATTTGTTTCCCAGTCTTAAATGGAGTTGAATCACATACAGTTTCTGGTCCTACGAGCAAGAGTTGTTTTCTGGTAAGGAAAGTCACTATTGCGCTCCCATTGACATACACAGTGCAAATAGCACTCGCGTCTGTTCCCAGCATGTACAGTGTATTGGACTGAAGAGGAGGTACTGTTCTTGTCAGTTTCCTAAGCAGAGTTGAACTAGATGTGGCTCATGTGTGTAGGAAGCACAGTTCTTTTGTTCTGAGCAAGCTCACTGTTTGGACACCATAGGAAACACAGTAGAGTAGAAGAGTGCTCTTTTCTCAAAAGCAGAGTGTGTTTCTTGTAAGGCGAGCTAGCGTTTGTTTCCCAGTCCTAAATGGATTTGAATCACATGCAGTTTCTGGTCCTACAAGCAAGAGTTGTTTTCTGGTAAGAAGAGTCACTATTGAGCTGCCATTGCCATACACAGGACAAATAACACTGGCGTCTTTTCCCAGCAAGTACAGTGTATTGGATGGAAGAGGATCTACTGTTCTTGTCAGGTTCCTAAGCAGACTTGAACTAGATATGGCCGTGTGTGTAGGAAGCACAGTTTTTTTGTTCTGAGCAAGCTCACTGTTTTGACCACATAGGAAACACAGTAGAGTAGAAGAGTGCTCTTTTCTCAAAAGCAGAGTGTGTTTTTGTAAGGCGAGCTAGCGTTTGTTTCCTAGTCCTAAATGGAGTTAAATCACAAGCAGTTTCTGGTCCTACGAACAAGAGTTTTTTTCTGGTAAGGAAAGTCACTATTGTGCTCCCATTGCCATACACAGTGCAAATAGCACTCGCGTCTGTTCCCTGCAATTACAGTGTATCGGACTGAAGAGGAGCTACTGTTCTTGTCGGTTTCCTAAGCAGAGTTGAACTAGATATGGTCCGTGTGTAGGAAGCACAGTTTTCTGTTCTGAGCAAGCTCACTGTTCGGGACCCCGTAGGAAACACAATAGAGTAGAAGAGTGCTCTTTTCTCAAAAGCAGAGTGTGTTTCTTGTAAGGCGAGCTAGCATTTGTTTCCCAGTCCTAAATGGAGTTGAATCACATGCAGTTTCTGGTCCTACGAGCAATAGTTGTTTTATGGTAAGAAAAGTCACTATTGCGCTGCCATTGCCATACACAGGACAAATAGCACTGGCGTCTGTTCCCAGCAAGTACAGTGTATTGGACTGAAGGGGATCTACTGTTCTTGTCAGGTTCCTAAACAGAATTGAACTAGATATGGCCGTGTGTGTAGGAAGCACAGTTCTTTTGTTCTGAGCAAGCTCACTGTTCTGGCCCTACAGGAAACACAGTAGAGTAGAAGAGTGCTCTTTTCTCAAAAGCAGAGTGTATTTCTTGTAAGGCGAGCTAGCGTTTGTTTCCCAGTCCTAAATGGAGTTGAGTCACATGCAGTTTCTGGTCCTAGGAACAAGAGTTGTTTTCTGGTAAGAAGAGTCACTATTGTGCTCCCATTGTCATACACAGGGCAAATAGTACTGGCGTCTGTTCCCAGCATGTACAGTGTATTGGACTGAAGAGGATCTACTGTTCTTGTCAGTTTCCTAAGCAGAATTGAATAGATATGGCCCCTGTGTGCAGGAAGCACAGTTCTTTTGTTCTGAGGAAGCTCACTCATCTGGCCCTATAGGAAACACAGTATAGTAGAAGAATGCTCTTATGTCAAAAGCACAGAGTTTTTCTTTTAAGGCGAGCTAGCATTTCTTTCCCAGTCCTATATGGAGTTGAGACACATGCAGTTTTTGGTCCTACGAGCAAGAGTTTTTTTCTGGTAAGAAGAGTCACTATTTCGCTCCAATTGCCATACACAGTGCAAATAGCACTCGCGTCTGTTCCCAGCAAGTACAGTGTATTGGACTGAATAGGAGCTACTGTTCTTGTCAGTTTCCAAAGCATAGTTGAACTAGATATGGTCCGTTTGTGTAGGAAGCACAGTTCTTTTGTTCTCAGCAAGCTCACTGTTCTGGCCCTTTAGGAAACACAGTAGAGTAGAGCAGTGCTCTTTTCTCAAAAGCAGAGTGTGTTTCTTGTAAGGCGAGCTAGGGTTAGTGTCCCAGTCCTAAATGGAGTTGAATCACATGCAGTTTCTGGTCCTACGAGCAAGAGTTGTTTTATGGTAAGAAAAGTCACTATTGCGCTGCCTTTGCCATACACAAGACAAATAGCACTGGCATCTGTTCCCAGCAAGTACAGTGTATTGCACTGAAGAGGATCTACTATTCTTGTCAATTTCCTAAGCAGAATTGAACTAGATATGACCGTATGTGTAGGAAGCACAGTTCTTTTGTTCTGAGCAAGCTCACTCTTTTGGTCTTAATGGAAACACAGTTGAGTAGAAGAGTGCTCTTTTCTCAAAAGCAGAGTGTGTTTCTTGTAAGGCGAACTCGCGTTTGTTTCCCAGGCCTAAATGGAGTTGTCACATGCAGTTTTTTGTCCTACGAGCAATAGTTGATTTCTGGTAAGACGAGTCACTATTGTGCTCCAATTGCCATACACAGTGCAAATAGCACTCGCCTCTGTTCCCAGCAAGTACAGTGTATTGGACTGAAGAGGAGCTACTGTTCTTGTTAGGTTCCTAAGCAGAGTTGAACTAGATATGGTCCGTGTGTGTAGGAAGCACAGTTCTTTTGTTCTGAGCAAGCTCACTGTTTGGACCCCATATGAAACACAGTAGAGTAGAAGAGTGCTCTCTTCTCAAAAGCAGGGTGTGTTTCTTGTAAGGCGAGCTAGCGTTTGTTTCCCAGTCTTAAATGGAGTTGAATCCCATGCAGTTTCTGGTCCTAGGAGCAAGAGTTGTTTTCTGGTAAGAAGAGTCACTATTGTGCTCCCATTGTCATACACAGGGCATATAGCACAAGCGTCTGTTCCCAGCAAGTACAGTGTTTTGGACTGAAGAGGATCTACTATTCTTGTCAGTTTCCTAAGCAGAATTGAACTAGATATGACCGTGTGTTTAGGAAGCACAGTTCTTTTGTTCTCAGCAAGCTCACTGTTCTGGCCCGATAGGAAACACAGTAGTGTAGAAGAGTGCTCTTTTCTCAAAAGCAGAGTGTGTTTCTTGTAAGGCGATCTAGCGTTTGTTTTCCAGTCGTAAATGGTGTTGAATCACATGCAGTTTCTTCTCCTACAAGCAATAGTTGTTTTATGGTAAGAATAGTCACTATTGCGCTGCCATTGCCATACACAGGACAAATAGCACTGGCGTCTGTTCCCAGCAAGTACAGTGTATTGGACTGAAGGGGATCTACTGTTCTTGTCAGGTTCCTAAACAGAATTGAACTAGATATGGCCGTGTGTGTAGGAAGCACAGTTCTTTTGTTCTGAGCAAGCTCACTGTTCTGGCCCTACAGGAAACACAGTAGAGTAGATGAGTGCTCTTTTCTCAAAAGCAGAGTGTATTTCTTGTAAGGCGAGCTAGCGTTTGTTTCCCAGTCCTAAATGGAGTTGAGTCACATGCAGTTTCTGGTCCTAGGAACAAGAGTTGTTTTCTGGTAAGAAGAGTCACTATTGTGCTCCCATTGTCATACACAGGGCAAATAGTACTGGCGTCTGTTCCCAGCATGTACAGTGTATTGGACTGAAGAGGATCTACTGTTCTTGTCAGTTTCCTAAGCAGAATTGAATAGATATGGCCCCAGTGTGCAGGAAGCACAGTTCTTTTGTTCTGAGGAAGCTCACTCATCTGGCCCTATAGGAAACACAGTATAGTAGAAGAATGCTCTTTTGTCAAAAGCACAGAGTTTTTCTTTTAAGGCAAGCTAGCATTTCTTTCCCAGTCCTAAATGGAGTTGAGACACATGCAGTTTTTGGTCCTACGAGCAAAGTTTTTTTCTGGTAAGAAGAGTCACTATTTCGCTCCAATTGCCATACACAGTGCAAATAGCACTCGCGTCTGTTCCCAGCAAGTACAGTGTATTGGACTGAATAGGAGCTACTGTTCTTGTCAGTTTCCAAAGCATAGTTGAACTAGATATGGTCCGTTTGTGTAGGAAGCACAGTTCTTTTGTTCTCAGCAAGCTCACTGTTCTGGCCCTATAGGAAACACAGTAGAGTAGAACAGTGCTCTTTTCTCAAAAGCAGAGTGTGTTTCTTGTAAGGCGAGCTAGGGTTTGTGTCCCAGTCCTAAATGGAGTTGAATCACATGCAGTTTCTGGTCCTACGAGCAAGAGTTGTTTTATGGTAAGAATAGTCACTATTGCGCTGCCTTTGCCATACACAAGACAAATAGCACTGGCATCTGTTCCCAGCAAGTACAGTGTATTGCACTGAAGAGGATCTACTATTCTTGTCAACTTCCTAAGCAGAATTGAACTAGATATGACCGTATGTGTAGGAAGCACAGTTCTTTTGTTCTGAGCAAGCTCACTCTTTTGGTCTTAATGGAAACACAGTTGAGTAGAAGAGTGCTCTTTTCTCAAAAGCAGAGTGTGTTTCTTGTAAGGCGAGCTAGCGTTTGTTTCCCAGTCTTAAATGGAGTTGAATCCCATGCAGTTTCTGGTCCTAGGAGCAAGAGTTGTTTTCTGGTAAGAAGAGTCACTATTGTGCTCCAATTGTCATACACAGGGCAAATAGCACTCGCGTCTGTTCCCAGCAAGTACAGTGTTTTGGACTGAAGAGGATCTACTATTCTTGTCAGTTTCCTAAGCAGAATTGAACTAGATATGACCGTGTGTTTAGGAAGCACAGTTCTTTTGTTCTCAGCAAGCTCACTGTTTGGACCACATAGGAAACACAGTAGAGTAGAAGAGTGCTCTTTTCTCAAAAGCAGACTGTGATTCATGTAAGGGGAGCTAGCAATTGTTTCCCAGTCCTAAATGGAGTTGAATCCCATGCAGTTTCTGGTCCTAGGAGCAAGAGTTGTTTCTGGTAAGAAGAGTCACTATTGTGCTGTCATTGCCATACACAGGACAAATAGCACTGGCGTCTGTTCCCAGGAAGTAGAGTGTATTGGACAGAAGAGGATCTACTGTTCTTGTCAGTTTTATAAGCAGAATTGAACTAGATATGGCCGTGTGTGTAGGAAGCACAGTTTTTTTGTTCTGAGCAAGCTCACTGTTTGGACCCCATAGGAAACACAGTAGAGTAGAAGAGTGCTCTTTTCTCTAAAGCAGATTGTGTTTCTTGTAAGGCGAGCTAGCATTTTTTCCCAGTCCTAAATGGAGTTGAATCACATACAGTTTCTGGTCCTATGAGCAAGAGTTGTTTTCTGGTAAGGAAAGTGACTATTGCGCTCCCATTGACATACACAGTGCAAATAGCACTCGCGTCTGTTCCCAGCATGTACAGTGTATTGGACTGAAGAGGAGGTACTGTTCTTGTCAGTTTCCTAAGCAGAGTTGAACTAGTTATGGCTCATGTGTGTAGGAAGCACAGTTCTTTTGTTCTGAGCAAGCTCACTGTTTGGACACCATAGGAAACACAGTAGAGTAGAAGAGTGCTCTTTTCTCAAAAGCAGAGTGTGTTTCTTGTAAGGCGAGCTAGCGTTTGTTTCCCAGTCCGAAATGGAGTTGAATCACATGCAGTTTCTGGTCCTACAAGCAAGAGTTGTTTTCTGGTAAGAAGAGTCACTATTGAGCTGCCATTGCCATACACAGGACAAATAACACTGGCGTCTTTTCCCAGCAAGTACAGTGTATTGGATGGAAGAGGATCTACTGTTCTTGTCAGGTTCCTAAGCAGACTTGAACTAGATATGGCCGTGTGTGTAGGAAGCACAGTTTTTTTGTTCTGAGCAAGCTCACTGTTCGGAACCCATAGGAAACACAGTAGAGTATAGAGTGCTCTTTCCTCAAAAGCAGAGTGTGTTTCTTGGAAGGCAAGCTAGCTGTGGTTCCCAGTCATAAATGGAGTTGAGTCACATGCAGTTTTTTGTCCTACGAGCAAGAGTTGTTTTCTGGTAAGACGAGTCACTATTGTGCTCCAATAGCCATACACAGTGCAAATAGCACTCGCGTCTGTTCCCCGCAAGTACAGTGTATTGGACTGAAGAGGAGCTACTGTTCTTGTCAGTTTCCTAAGCAGAGTTGAACTAGATATGGCCCGTGTGTGTAGGAAGCACAGTTCTTTTGTTCTGAGCAAGCTCACTGTTCAGACCCCATAGGAAAGACAGTAGAGTAGAAGAGTGCTCTTTTCTCAAAAGCAGAGTGTGTTTCATGTAAGGCGAGCTAGCATTTGTTTCCCAGTCCTAAATTGAGTTTAATCACATGCAGTTTCTGGTCCTACGAGCAAGATTTGTTTTCTGGTAAGGAAAGTCTCTATTGCGCTCCCATTGCCATACACAGTGCAAATAGCACTCGTTTCTGATCCCAGGAAGTACAGCATATCGGACTGAAGAGGAGCCACTGTTCTTGTCAGTTTCCTAAGCAGAGTTGAACAAGATATGGCCCGTGTTTAGGAAGCACAGTTCTTTTGTTCTGAGCAAGCTCACTGTTCTGTCCCTATAGGAAACACAGTAGAGTAGAAGAGTGCTCTTTTCAATAAAGCAGAGTGTGTTTCTTGTAAGGCGAGCTAGCGTTTGTTTCCCCGTCCTAAATGGAGTTGAATCCCATGCAGTTTCTGGTCCTACGAGCAAGAGTTGTTTTATGGTAAGAAGAGTCACTATTGCACTGCCATTGTCATACACAGGACATATAGAACTGTTGTCTGTTCCCAGCATTACATTGTATTGGACTGAAGAGGATCTACTGTTCTTGTCAGGTTCCTAAGCAGAATTGAACTAGGTGTGGCGGTGTGTGTAGGAAGCTCGATTTTTTGTTCTCAGCAAGCTCACTGTTCGGACCTCATAGGAAACACAGTAGTGTAGAAGAGTGCTCTTTCCTCAAAAGCAGAGTGTGTTTCTTGTAAGGCGAGCTAGCGTTTGTTTCCTAGTCCTAAATGGAGTTCAATCACAGGCAGTTTCCGGTCCTATGAGCAAGAGTTGTTTTCTGGTAAGAAGAGTCAATATTGCGCTGCCATTGCCATACACAGGACAAATAGTACTGGAGTCTCTTCCCAGCAAGTACAGTGTATTGGACTGAAGAGGATCTACTGTTCTTGTCAGGTTCCTAAGCAGAATTGAACTAGATATGGCCGTGTGTGGAGGAAGCACAGTTCTTTTGTTCTGAGCAAGTTCACTGTTCGGACCTCTTAGGAAACACAATAGAGTAGAAGAGTGCTTTTTTCTCTAACTCAGAGTGTGTTTCTTGTAAGTCGAGTTAGTGTTTGTTTCACAGTCCTAAATGGAGTTGAATCACATGCACTTTCTGGTCCTACGAGCAAGAGTTGTGTTCTGGTAAGAAGAGTAACTATTGTGCTCCCATTGTCATACACAGGGCAAATAGCACATGCGTCTGTTCCCAGCATGTACAGTGTATTGGACTGAAGAGGAGGTACTGTTCTTGTCAGGTTCCTAAGCAGAGTTGAACTAGATATGGCCGTGTGTAGGAAGCACAGTTCTTTTGTTCTGAGCAAGCTCACTGTTCTGGCCCTATAGGAAACACAGTAGAGTAGAAGAGTGCTCTTTTCTCAAAAGCAGAGTGTATTTCTTGTAAGGCGAGCTAGCGTTTGGTTCCCAGTTCTATATGGAGTTGAATCACATGCAGTTTCTGGTCCTACGAGCAAGAGTTGTTTTTTGGTAAGGAAAGTCACTATTGCGCTCCCATTGCCATAAACAGTGCAAATAGCACTCGCGTCTGTTCCCAGCAAGTACAGTGTATCGGACTGAAGAGGAGCGACTGTTTCTGTCAGTTTCCTAAGCAGAGTTGAACGAGATATGTCCCGCGTGTGTAGGAAGCACAGTTCTTTTGTTCTGAGCAAGCTCACTGTTTAGACCCCTTGGAAACACAGTAGAGTAGAAGAGTGCTCTTTTCTCTTAAAGCAGAGTGTGTTTCTTGTAAGGCGAGCTGGCGTTTGTTTCCCAGTCCTAAATGGAGTTGAATCACATGCAGTTTCTGGGTCCTACAAGCAAGAGTTGTTTTCTGGTAAGAAGAGTCACTATTGCGCTGCCATTGCCATAAACAGGACAAATAGCACTGGCGTCTGTTCCCAGCAAGTACAGTGCATTGGACTGAAGGGGATCTACTGTTCTTGTCAGGTTCCTAAACAGAATTGAACTAGATATGGCCATGTTTGTAGGAAGCACAGTTTTTTTGTTCTGAGCAAGCTCACTGTTTGGACCCCCTAGGGAACACAGTAGAGTAGAAGAGTGCTCTTTTCTCTAAAGCAGAGTGTGTTTCTTGTAAGACGAGCTCGCCTTTGTTTACCAGTCCTAAATGGAGTTGTCACAGGCAGTTTTTGGTCCTACGAGCAAGAGTTGTTTTATGGTAAGAAGAGTAACTATTGCGCTGCCATTGCCGTACACAGGACAGATTCCACTGGCGTCTGTTCCCAGCAAGTACAGTGTATTGGACTGAAGAGGATCTACTGTTCTTGTCAGGTTCCTAAGCATAATTGAACTAGATATGGCCGTGTGTGTAGGAAGCACAGTTCTTTTGTTCTGAGCAAGCTCACTGTTTGGACCCCATGGGAAACACAGTAGAGTTGAATTTTGCTCTTTTCTCAAAAGCAGAGTGTGTTTATTGTAAGGCGAGCTAGCGTTTGTTTCCCAGTCCTAAATGGAGTTGAATCACATGCAGTTTCTGGTCTTATGAACAAGAGTTGTTTTCTGGTAAGGAAAGTAACTATTGAGCTCCCATTGCCATACACAGTGCAAATAGCACTCACGTCTGTTCCCAGCAAATACAGTGCATCGGACTGAAGAGGAGCTACTGTTCTTGTCAGTTTCCTAAGCAGAGTTGAACTAGAGATGGTCGGTGTGTGTAGGAAGCACAGTTCTTTTGTTCTGAGCAAGCTCACTGTTTGGACCCCATAGGAAACTCAGTAGAGTAGAAGAGTGCTCTTTTCTCAAAAGCTGAGTGTGTTTCTTGTAAGGCGAGCTAGCGTTTGTTTCCCAGTCCTAAATGGAGTTGAATCACATGCAGTTTCTGGTCCTACGAGCAAGAGTTGTTTTCTGGTAAGAAGAGTCAATATTGCGCTGCCATTGCCCTACACAGGACAAATAGCACTGGCGTCTGTTCCCAGCAAGTACAGTGTATTGGACTGAAGAGGAGCTACCGTTCTTGTCAGTTTCCTAAGCAGAGCTGAACTAGATATGGTCCTTGTGTGTAGGAAGCACAGTTCTTTTGTTCTGAGCAAGCTCACTCTTTGGACCACATAGGAAACACAGTGGAGTAGAAGAGTGCTCTTTTCTCAAAAGCAGATTGTGTTTCTTGTAAGGCGAGCTAGCGTTTGTTTCCCAGTCCTAAATGGAGTTGAATCCCATGCAGTTTCTGGTCCTATTGTCAAGAGTTGTTTTATGGTAAGAATAGTAAATATTGTGCTGCCATTGCCATACACAGGACAAATAGCACTGGCGTCTTTTCCGAGCAAGTACAGTGTATTGGACTGAAGAGGAGCTACTGTTCTTGTCAGGTTCCTAAGCAGAATTGAACTAGATATGGCCGTGTGCGTAGGAAGCACAGTTCTTTTGGTTTGAGCAAGTTCACTGTTCGGACCTCTAAGGAAACACAATAGAGTAGAAGAGTGCTTTTTTCTCTAAATCAGAGTGTGTTTCTTGTAAGGCGAGCTAGCATTTGTTTCCCAGTCCTAAATGGAGTTGCATCACATGTAGTTTCTGGTGCTACGAGCAAGAGTTGTTTTCTGCTAAGAAGAGTCACTATTGTGCTCCCATTGTCAAACACAGGGCAAAGAGCACTCGCGTCTGTTCCCAGCATGCACAGTGTATTGGACTGAAGAGGATCTACTGTTCTTGTCAAGTTCCTAAGCAGAGTTGGACTAGATATGGCCGTGTGTGTAGGAAGCACAGTTCTTTTGTTCTGAGCAAGCTCACTGTTCTGGCCCTATAGGAAACATAGTATAGTAGAAGAGTGCTCTTTTCTCAAAAGCAGAGTGTGTTTCTTGTAAGGTGAGCTAGCGTTTGTTTCCCAGTCCAATATGGAGTTGAATCACATGCAGTTTCTGGTCCTACAAACAAGAGTTGTATTCTGGTAAGAAGAGTCACTATTGCGCTGCCATTGCCATA
>NW_026737097.1:0-50990 GCF_949786415.1 Peromyscus eremicus | reverse complement strand
TGTGCTTGCTGGGAACAGACGCCAGTGCTATTTGTCCTGTGTATGGTAATGGCAGCGCAATAGTGACTCTTCTTACCATAAAACAACTCTTGCTCGTAGTACCAGAAACTGCATGTGATTCAACTCCATTTAATACTGGGAAACAAACGCTAGCTTGCCTTACAAGAAACACACTCTGCTTTAGAGAAAAGATCACTCTTCTACTCTACTGTGATTCCTATAGGGCCAGAACAGTGAGCTTGCTCAGAACAAAAGAACTGTGCTTCCTACACACGGGCCATATCTAGTTCAACTCTGCTTAGGACACTGACAAGAACAGTAGCTTCTCTTCAGTCCGATACACTGTACTTACTGGGAACAGACGCGAGAGCTATTTGCACTGTGGATGGCATTGGGAGCGCAATAGTGACTTTCCTTACCATTAAACAACTATTGCTCCTAGGACCTGAAACTGCATCTGATTCAACTCCATTTAGGACTGGGAAACAAATGCTAGCTTGCCTTACATGAAACACACTCTGCTTTTGAGAAAAGAGCACTCTTCTACTCTACTGTGTTTCCTATGGGGTCCGAACAGTGAGTTTGCTCTGAACAAAAGAACTGTGCTTCCTACACACACGTGCCATATCTAGTTCAACTCTGCTTAGGAAACTGACAAGAACAGGAGCTCCTCTTCAGTCCAATACTCTGTACTTGCAGGGAGCAGACGCGAGTGCTATTTGCACTGTGTATGGCAATGGGAGCACAAAAGTGACTCTTCATACAAGAAAACAAATCTTGCTCGTAAGACAAAAAAACTGCATGTGACTCAAATCCATTTAGGACTGGGAAACAAACGCAAGCTCGCCTTACAAGAAACACACTCTGCTTTTGAGAAAAGAGCACTCTTCTACTCTACTGTGTTTCCTATAAGGCCAGAACAGTGAGCTTGCTCAGAACAAAAAACTGTGCTTCCTACACACACGGCCATATCTAGTTCAATTCTGCTTAGGAACCTGAGAAGAACAGTAGATCCTCTTCAGTCCAATATACTGTACTTGCTGCGAACAGACGCCAGTGCTATTTGTCCTGTGTATGGCAATGGCAGCGTAATAGTGGCTCTTCTTACCAGAAAACAACTCTTGCTCGTAGTACCAGAAACTGCATGGGATTCAACTCCATTTAGGACTGGGAAACAAACGCTAGCTCGCCTTACAAGAAACACACTCTGCTTTAGAGAAAAGAGCACTCTTCTACTCTACTGTGTTTCCTATGGGGTCCAAACAGTGAGCTTGCTCAGAACAAAAGAACTGTGCTTCGTACACACACGGATCATTTCTAGTACAACTCTGCTTAGGAAACTGACAAGAAAAGTAGCACCTATTTAGTCCAATACACTGTACTTGCTGGGAACAGACGCGAGTGCTATTTGCACTCTGAATGGCAAAGGGAGCACAATGTGACTTTCCTTACCAGAAAACAACTCTTGTTCGTAGGACCAGAAAATGCATGTGATTCAACTCCATTTAGGACTAGGAAACAAACGCTAGCTCACCTTACAAGAAACACACTCTGCTTTTGAGAAAAGAGCACTCTTCTACTCTACTGTGTTTCCTATGGGGTCCGAACAGTGAGCTTGCACAGAACAAAAGACCTGTGATTCCTACACACACGGCCATATCTAGTTCAATTCTGCTTAGGAACCTGACAAGAACAGTAGATCCTCTTCAGTCCAATACACTGTATTGCTGGGAACAGACGCCAGTGCTATTTGTCCTGTGTATGTCAATGGCAGCGCAATAGTGACTATTCTTACCAGAAAACAACTCTTGCTCGTAGTACCAGAAACTGCATGTGATTCCACTCCATTTATGACTGGGAAACAAACTCTAGCTCGCCTTACAAGAAACACACTCTGCTTTAGAGAAAAGAGCACTCTTCTACTGTACTGTTTTTCCTATGGGGGCCGAACAGCGAGGTTGCTCTGAACAAAAGATCTCTGCTTCCTACACACACTGCCATATCTAGTTCAATTCTGCTTAGGAACCTGACAAGAACAGTAGCTCCTCTTCAGTCCAATACACTGTACTTGCTGGGAACAGACGCCAGTGCTATTTGTCCTGTGTATGGCAATGGCAGCGCAATAGTGACTCTTCTTACCAGAAAACAACTCTTGCTCTTAGTACCAGAAACTGCATGGGATTCAACTCCATTTAGGACTGGGAAACAAACACTAGCTCGCCTTACAAGAAACACACTCTGCTTTAGAGAAAAGAGCACTCTTCAACTCTACTGTGTTTCCTATGGGGTCAAAACAGTGAGCTTGCTCAGAACAAAAGAACTGGGCTTCCTACACACATGGATCATATATAGTTCAACTCTGCTTAGGAAACTGACAAGAACAGTAGCCCCTATTCAGTCCAATACACTGTACTTGCTGGGAACAGACGCCAGTGCTATTTACACTGTGTATGGCAATAGGAGCACAATAGTGACTTTCCTTACCAGAAAACAACTCTTGATCGTAGGCCCAGAAACTGCATGTGACTCAACTCCATTTAGGACTGGGAAATAAACGCGAGCTCGCCTTACAAGAAACAAACTCTGCTTTAGAGAAAAGAGCACTCTTCTACTGTACTGTGTTTCCTATAGGGCCAGAACAGTGAGCTTGCTCAGAACATAATAACTGTGCTTCCTAAACACACGGGCCATATCTAGTTCAACTCTGCTTAGGAAACTGACAAGAACAGTAGCTCCTCTTCAGTCCGATACACTGTACTTGCTGGGAAAAGAAGCGAGTGCTATTTGCACTGTGTATGGCAAAGGGAGCGCAATAGTGACTTTCCTTACCAGAAAACAACTCTTGCTCGTACGACCAGAAACTGGATGTGATTCAACTCCGTTTAGGACTGGGAAACAAATGCTAGCTCGCCTTACATGAAACACACTCTGCTTTTGAGAAAAGAGCACTCTTCTACTCTAATGTGTTTCCTATGGGGTCCGAACAGTGTGCTTGCTCAGAACAAAAGATCTGTGCTTCCTACACACATGGGCCATATCTAGTTCAACTCTGCTTAGGAAACTGACGAGAACAGTAGCTCCTCTTCAGTCCGATACACTGTACTTGGTGGGAACAGATGCGAGTGCTCTTTGCACTGTGTGTGGCAATGGGAGCGCAATAGTGACTTTCCTTACTAGAAAACAACTCTTGCTCATAGGACCACAAACTGCATGTGATTCAACTCCATTTATGACTGGGAAACAAATGCTAGCACGCCTTAAAAGAAACATACTCTGCTTTAGAGAGAAGAGCACTCTTGTACTCTACTGTGTTTCCTATGGGGTCCGAACAGTGAGCTTGCTCAGAACAAAGAACTGTGCTTCCTACACACATGGACCATATCTAGTTCAACTCTGCTTAGGAAACTGACACGAACAGTTGCTCCTATTCAGTCCAATACACTGTACTTGCTGGGAACAGAGGCGAGTGCTATTTGCACTGTGTATGGCAATGGGAGTGCAATAGTGACTTTCCTTACCAGAAAACAACTCTTGCTCGTAGGACCAAAAACTGCATGTGACTCAACTCCATTTAGGACTGGAAAACAAACGCTAGCTCGCCTTAGAAGAAACACACTCTGCTTTAGAGAAAAGAGCACTCTTCTACTCTACTGTGTTTCCTATAGGGCCAGAACAGTGAGCTTGCTCAGAACATAGTAACTGTGCTTCCTAAACAAACGGGCCATATCTAGTTTAACTCTGCTTAGGAAACTGACAAGAACAGTAGCTCCTCTTCAGTCCGATACACTGTACTTGCTGGGAACAGACGCGAGTGCTATTTGCACTGTGTATGGCAAAGGGAGCGCAATAGTGACTTTCCTTACCAGAAAACAACTCTTGCTCATAGGACCAGAAACTGCATGTGATTCAACTCCATTTAGGACTGGGAAATAAACGATAGCTTGCCTTACAAGAAACACACTCTGCTTTTGAGAAAAGAGCACTCTTCTACTCTACTGTGTTTCCCATGGGGTCCAAACAGTGAGCTTGCTCAGAAAAAAAGAACTGTGCTTCCTACACACACGGACCATATGTAGTTCAACTCTGCCTAGGAAACTGATAAGAACAGTAGTTCCTATTCAGTCCAATACACTGTACTTGCTGGGAACAGACGCGAATGCTATTTGTCCTGTGTATGGCAAAGGGAGCGCAATAGTGACTTTCCTTACCAGAAAACAACTCTTGCTCGTAGGAGCACAAACTGCATGTGATTCAACTCCATTTAGGACTGGGAAACAAACGCTAGCTTGCCTTACAAGAAACACACTCTGCTTTTGAGAAAAGAGCACTCTTCTATTCTACTGTGTTTCCTATGGGGTCCAAACAGTGAGCTTGCTCAGAACAAAAGAACTGTGCTTCCTACACACATGGACCATATCTAGTTCAACTCTGCTTAGGAAACTGACAAGAACAGTAGCTCCTATTCAGTCCAATACACTGTGCTTGATGGGATCAGACGCGAGTGCTATTTGCACTGTGTATGGCATTTGGAGCTCAATAGTGACTCTTCTTACCAGAAAACAACTCTTACTCGTAGGACCAAAAACTGCCTGTGACTCAACTCCATTTAGGACTGGGAAACAAACGCGAGCTCGCCTTACAAGAAATACACTCTGCTTTAGAGAAAATAGCACTCTTCTACTATACTGTTTTTCCTATAGGGCCAGAACAGTGAGCTTGCTCAGAACATAATAACTGTGCTTCCAACAAACACGGGCCATATCTAGTTCAACTCTGCTTAGGAAACTGACACGAAGAGTAGCTCCTCTTCAGTCCAATACACTGTATTGCTGGGAACAGACACGAGTGCTATTTGCACTGTGTATGGCAATGAGCGCAATAGTGACTTTCCTTACCCAAAACAACTCTTGCTCGTAGGACCACAAACTGCATGTGATTCAACTCCATTTAGGACTGGGAAACAAATGCTAGCTCGCCTTACATGAAACACACTCTGCTTTTGAGAAAAGAGCACTGTTCTTCTCTACTGTGTTTCCTAAGGGGTCCGAACAGTGAGCTTGCTCAGAACAAAAGAACTGTGCTTCCTACACACATGGCCATATCTAGTTCAATTCTGCTTAGGAACCTGACAAGAACAGTAGATCCTCTTCAGTCCAATACACTGTACTTGCTGCGAACAGACGCCAGGGCTATTTGTCCTGTGTATGGCAATTGCAGCACAATAGTGACTCTTCTTACCAGAAAACAACTCTTGCTCGTAGTACCAGAAAATGCATGGGATTCAACTCCATTTAGGACTGTGAAACAAACGCTAGCTCGCCTTACAAGAAACACACTCTGCTTTAGAGAAAAGAGCACTCTTCTACTCCACTGTGTTTCCTATGGGCTCCAAACAGTGAGCTTGCTCAGAACAAAAGAACTGTGCTTCCTACACACACGGACAATATGTAGTTCAACTCTGCTTAGGAAACTGACTAGAACAGTAGCACCTATTCAGTCCAATACACTGTACTTGCTGGGAACAGACGCGAGTGCTCTTTGCACTGTGTATGGCAATCGGAGCGCAATGTGACTTTCATTACCAGAAAAAAACTCTTACTTGTAGGACAAAAAACTGTATGTGATTCAAATCCATTTAGGACTAGGAAACAAACGCTAGCTCGCCTTACAAGAAACACACTCTGCTTTAGAGAAAAGAGCACTCATTTACTCTACTGTGTTTCCTATAGGGCCAGAACAGTGAGCTTGCTCAGAACATAAGAACTGTGCTTCCTAAACACACGGGCCATATCTAGTTCAACTCTGCTTAGGAAACTGACAAGAACAGTAGCTCCTCTTCAGTCCGATACACTGTACTTGCTGGGAACAGACGCGAGTGCTATTTGTACTATGTATGGCAATGGGAGCGCAATAGTGACTTTCCTTACCAGAAAACAACTCTTTCTCGTAGGACCAGAAACTGCATGTGATTCAACTTCTTTTAGGACTGGGAAACAAACGCTAGCTCGCCTTACAAGAAACACACTCTGCTTTTGAGAAAAGAGCACTCTTCTTCTCTACTGTGTTTCCTATGGGGTCCGAACAGTGAGCTTGCTCAGAACAAAAGAACTGGGCTTCCTACACAAGGGACATATCTAGTTCAATTCTGCTGAGGAACCTGACAAGAACAGTAGATCCTCTTCAGTCCAATACACTGTACTTGCTGGGAACAGACGCGAGTGATATTTGCACTGTGTATGGAATTTGGAGCACAATAGTGACTCTTCTTACCAGAAAACATCTCTTGCTCATAGGACCAAAAACTGCATGTGACTCAACTCCATTTAGGACTGGGAAATAAACGTGAGCTCGCCTTACAAGAAACACACTCTGCTTTAGAGAAAAGAGCACTCTTCTACTGAACTGTGTTTCCTATAGGGCCAGAACAGTGAGCTTGCTCAGAACATAATAACTGTGCTTCCTAAACATACAGGCAATATCTAGTTCAACTCTGCTTAGAAAACTGACAAGAACAGTAGCTCCTCTTCAGTGCGATACACTGTACTTGCTGGGAAAAGACGCGAGTGCTATTTGCACTGTTTATGGCAAAGGGAGCGCAATAGTGACTTTCCTTACCAGAAAACAACTCTTGCTCGTAGGACCAGAAACTGCATGTGATTCAACTCCATTTAGGACTGGGAAACAAACGCTAGCTTGCCTTACAAAAAACACACTCTGCTTTTCAGAAAAGAGCACTCTTCTACTCTACTGTGTTTCCTAGGTTGTCCGAACATTGAGCTTGCTCAGAACAAAAGAACTGTGCTTCCTACACACACGGTCATATCTAGTTCAATTGTGCTTAGGAACCTGACAAGAACAGTAGATCCTCTTCAGTCCAATACACTGTGCTTGCTGGGAACAGACGCCAGTGCTATTTGTCCTGTGTATGGCAATGGCAGCGCAATAGTGACTATCCTTACCGTAAAACAACTCGTGCACGTAGGACCAGAAACTGCATGTGATTCCACTCCATTTAGGACTGGGAAACAAACGCTAGCTCGCCTTACAAGAAACACACTCTGCTTTAGAGAAAAGAGCACTCTTCTACTCTACTGTGTTTCCTATAGGGCCAGAACAGTGAGCTTGCTCAGAACAAATGAACTGTGCTTCCTAGACACACGGGCCATATCTAGTTCAACTCTGCTTAGGAAACTGACAAGAACAGTAGCTCCTATTCAGTCCAATACACTGTACTTGCTGGGAACAGACGGGAGTGCTATTTGCACTGTGTATGGCAATAGGAGTGCAATAGTGACTTTCCTTACCAGAAAACAACTCTTGCTTGTAGGACCACAAACTGCATGTTATTCAACGCCATTTAGGACTGGGAAACAAATGCTAGCTCGCCTTAAAAGAAACACACTCTGCTTTTAAGAAAAGAGCACTCTTCTACTCTACTGTGTTTCCTATGGGGTCCAAACAGTGAGCTTGCAAAGAACAAAAGAACTGTGCTTCCTACACACGTGGACCATATCTAGTTAAACTCTGCTGAGGAAACTGACAAGAACAGTAGCTCCTATTCAGTCCAATACACTGTACTTGCTGGGAACAGACGCGAGTGATATTTGCACTGTGTATGGCATTTGGAGCACAATAGTGACTCTTCTTACCAGAAAACATCTCTTGCTCATAGGACCAAAAACTGCATGTGACTCAACTCCATTTAGGACTGGGAAATAAACGTGAGCTCGCCTTACAAGAAACACACTCTACTTTAGAGAAAAGAGCACTCTTCTACTGTACTGTGTTTCCTATAAGGCCAGAACAGTGAGCTTGCTCAGAACATAATAACTGTGCTTCCTAAACAGACAGGCAATATCTAGTTCAACTCTGCTTAGGAAATTGACAAGAACAGTAGCTCCTCTTCAGTGAGATACACTGTACTTGCTGGGAAAAGACGCGAGTGCTATTTGCACTGTGTATGGCAATGGGAGCGCAATAGTGACTTTCCTTACCAGAAAACAACTCTTGCTCATAGGACAAAAAACTGCATGTGATTCAACTCCATTTAGGACTGGGAAACAAACGCTAGCTTGCCTTACAAAAAACACACTCTGCTTTTCAGAAAAGAGCACTCTTGTACTCTACTGTGTTTCCTATGGTGTCCGAACATTGAGCTTGCTCAGAACGAAAGAACTGTGCTTCCTACACACACGGCCATATCTAGTTCAATTGTGCTTAGGAAACTGACAAGAACTGTAGCTCCTATTCAGTCCAATACACTGTACTTGCTGGGAACAGACGCGAGTGCTCTTTGCACTGTGTATGGCAATCGGAGCGCAATGTGACTTTCCTTACCAGAAAACAACTCTTGTTTGTAAGAAAAGAAACTGCATGTGATTCAACTCCATTTAGGACTAGGAAACAAGCGCTAGCTCGCCTTACAAGAAACACACTCTGCTTTTGAGAAAAGAGCACTCTTCTACTCTACTGTGTTTCCTATGGGGTCCGAACAGTGAGCTTGCTCAGAACAAAAGAACTGTGCTTCCTACACACACGGCCATATCTAGTTCAATTCTGCATAGGAAACTGACAAGAACAGTAGATCCTCTTCAGTCCAATACACTGTACTTGCTGGGAACAGACGCCAGTGCTATTTGTCCTTTGTATGGCAATGCGAGCGCAATAGCGAATATTCTTACCATAAAACAACTCTTCCTCGTAGGACCACAAACTGCATGTGATTCAAGTCCATTTAGGACTGGGAAACAAACGCTCGCCTTACAAGAAACACACTCTGCTTTTGAGAAAAAAGCACTCTTCTACTCTACAGTGTTTCCTATGTGGTCCGAACAGTGAGCTTGCTCAGAACAAAAGAACTGTGCTTCCTAAACACACGGCCATATCTAGTTCAATTCTGTTTAGGAACCTGACAAGAACAGTAGATCCTCTTCAGTCCAATACACTGTACTTGCTGGGAACAGATGCCAGTGCTATTTGTCCTGTGTATGGCAATGGCAGCACAATAATGACTATTCTTACCATAAAACAACTCTTGCTCGTAGGACAGGAAACTGCATGTGATTCCACTCCATTTAAGACTGGGAAACAAACACTAGCTCGCCTTACAAGAAACACACTCTGCTTTTGAGAAAAGAGCACTCTTCTACTCTACTGTGTTTCCTATGGGGTCCAAAGAGTGAGCTTGCTCAGAACAAAAGAACTGTGCTTCCTACACACATGGACCATATCTAGTTCAGCTCTGCTTAGGAATCTCACAAGAACAGTAGCTCCTATTCAGTCTAATACACTGTACTTGCTGGGAACAGACGCGAGTGCTATTTGCACTGTGTATGGCATTTGGAGCACAATAGTGACTCTTCTTACCAGAAAACAACTCTTGCTCATAGGACAAAAAACTTCATGTGACTCAACTCCATTTAAGGTCAGAGAAACAAACTCTAGCTCGCCTTACAAGAAACACTCTGCTTTTGAGAAAAGAGCACTCTTCTACTCTACTGTGTTTCCTATAGGGCCAGAACAGTGAGCTTGCTCAGAACAAATGAACTGTGCTTCCTAGACACACGGGCCATATCTAGTTCAACTCTGCTTAGGAAACTGTGAAGAACAGTAGCTCCTCTTCAGTCCAGTACACTGTACTTGCTGGGAACAAACGCATGTGCTATTTGCACTGTGTATGGCATTGAGAGCACAATAGTGACTTTCTTTACCAGAAAACAACTCTTGCCCGTAGGACCACAAACAGCATGTGATTCAATGCCATTTAGGATTGGGAAACAAATGCTAGCTCGCCTTACAAGAAACACACTCTGCTTTTGAGAAAAGAGCACTCATCTACTCTTCTGTGTTTCCTATGGGGTCCGAAAATTGAGCTTGCTCAGAACAAAAGAACTGTGCTTCCTACACACACGGCCATATTTAGTTCAATTCTGCTTAGGAACCTGACAAGAACAGTAGATCCTCTTCAGTCCAATACACTGTACTTACTGGGAACAGACGCCAGTGCTATTTGTCCTGTGTATGGCAATGGCAGCACAATAGTGACTCTTCTTACCAGAAAACAACTCTTGCTCGTAGTACCAGAAACTGCATGTGATTCAACGCCATTTAGGACTGGGAAACAAACGCTAGCTCGCCTTACAAAAACACACTCTGCTTTTGAGAAAAGAGCACTCTTCTACTCTACTGTGTTTCCTAGGGGTCCAAACAGTGAGCTTGCTCAGAACAAAAGAACTGTGCTTCCTACACACACGGCCATATCTAGTTCAATTCTGCTTAGGAACCTGACAAGAACAGTAGATCCTCTTCAGTCCAATACACTGTACTGGCTGCGAACAGAGGCCAGTGCTATTTGTCCTGTGTATGGCAATGGCAGCACAATAATGACTCTTCTTACCAGAAAACAACTCTTGCTCGTAGAACCAGAAACTGCATGGGATTCAACTCCATTTAGGACTGCGAAACAAACGCTAGTTCGCCTTACAAGAAACACACTCTGCTTTAGAGAAAAGAGCACTCTTCTACTCTACTGTGTTTCCTATGGGGTCCAAACAGTGAGCTTGCTCAGAACAAAAGAACTGTGCTTCCTACACACACGGACCATATGTAGTTCAACTCTGCTTAGGAAACTGACAATAACAGTAGCACCTATTCAGTCCAATACACTGTACATGCTGGGAACAGACGCGAGTGCCCTTTGCACTGTGTATGGCAATCCGAGCGCAATGTGAATTTCATTACCAGAAAACAACTCTTGTTCGTAGGACCAGAAACTGCATGTGACTCAACTCCATTTAAGACTAGGAAACAATCGCTAGCTCGCCTTACAAGAAACACACTCTGCTTTAGAGAAAAGAGCACTCTTCTACTCTACTGTGTTTCCTATGGGGTCCGAACAGTGAGCTTGCTCAGAACAAAAGAACTGTGCTTCCTACAAACACGGATCATATCTAGTTCAACTCTGCTTAGGAAACTGACAAGAACAGTAGCACCTATTCAGTCCAATACACTGTACTTGCTGGGAACAGACGCGAGTGCTATTTGCACTGTGTTTGGCAATGGGAGCACAATGTGACTTTCCTTACCAGAAAACAACTCTTGTTCCTAGGACCTGAAACTGCATGTGATTCAACTCCATTTAGGACTAGGAAACAAACGCTACCTCGCCTTACAAGAAACACACACTGCTTTTGAGAAAAGAGCACTCTTCTACTCTACTGTGATTCCTATAAGGTCCGAAGAGTGAGCTTCTCCGAACGAAAGAACTGTGCTTCCTACACACACGGCCATATCTAGTTCAATTCTGCTTAGGAACCTGACAAGAACAGTAGATCATCTTCAGTCCAATACAATATACTTGCTGGGAACAGACGCCAGTGCTATTTTTCCTGTGTATGGCAAAGGCAGCAAAATAGTGACACTTCTTACCATAAAACAACTCTTGCTCGTAGGACCTGAAACTGCATATGATTCAACTCCATTTAAGACTGGGAAACAAACGCTAGCTCGCCTTACAAGAAACACAGTCTGCATTAGAGAAAAGAGCACTCTTCTACTCTACTGTGTTTCCTATGGGGTCCGAACAGTGAGCTTGCTCAGAACAAAAGAACTGTGCTTCCTACAAACACGGATCATATCTAGTTCAACTCTGCTTAGGAAACTGACAAGAACAGTAGCACCTATTCAGTCCAATACACTGTACTTGCTGGGAACAGACGCGAGTGCTATTTGCACTGTGTTTGGCAATGGGAGCACAATGTGACTTTCCTTACCAGAAAACAACTCTTGTTCCTAGGACCTGAAACTGCATGTGATTCAACTCCATTTAGGACTAGGAAACAAACGCTACCTCGCCTTACAAGAAACACACACTGCTTTTGAGAAAAGAGCACTCTTCTACTCTACTGTGATTCCTATAAGGTCCGAAGAGTGAGCTTCTCCGAACGAAAGAACTGTGCTTCCTACACACACGGCCATATCTAGTTCAATTCTGCTTAGGAACCTGACAAGAACAGTAGATCATCTTCAGTCCAATACAATATACTTGCTGGGAACAGACGCCAGTGCTATTTTTCCTGTGTATGGCAATGGCAGCAAAATAGTGACACTTCTTACCATAAAACAACTCTTGCTCGTAGGACCTGAAACTGCATATGATTCAACTCCATTTAAGACTGGGAAACAAACGCAAGCTCGCCTTACAAGAAACACAGTCTGCATTAGAGAAAAGAGCATTCTTCTACTCTACTGTGTTTCCTATGGGGTCCGAACAGTGAGCTTGCTTAGAACAAAAAAAACTGTTCTTCCTACACACACGGCCATATCTATTTCAAGTCTACTTAAGAACCTGACGAGAACAGTAGATCCTCTTCAGTCCAATACACTGTACTTGCTGCGCACAGACGCCAGTGCCATTTGCCCTTTGTATTGCAATGGCAGCGCAATAGTGACTCTTCTTACCAGAAAACAACTCTTGCTCGTAGTACCAGAAACTGCATGGGATTCAACTCCACTTAGGACTGGGAAACAAACGCTAGTTCGCCTTACAAGAAACACACTCTGCTTTTGAAAAAAAGCACTCTTCTACTCCACTGTGTTTCCTATGGGGTACAAACAGTGAGCTTGCTCAGAACAAAAGAACTGTGCTTCCTACACACATGGACCATATCAAGTTCAACTCTGCTTAGGAAACTGACAAGAACAGTAGCTCCTATTCAGTCCAATACACTGTACTTGCTGGGAACAGACGGGAGTGCTATTTGCATTGTATAAGGCATTTGGAGCGCAATAGTGACTCTTCTTACCAGAAAACAACTCTTGCTCATAGTACCAAAAACTTCATGTGACTCAACTCCATTTAGGACTGGGAAACAAATGCGAGCTCACCTTACAAGAAACACACTCTGCTTTAGAGAAAAGAGCACTCTTCTACTCTACTGTGTTTCCTATAGGGCCAAAACAGTGAGCTTGCTCAGAACATAAGAACTGTGCCTCCTACACACACGGGCCATATCTAGTTCAACTCTGCTTAGGACACTGACAAGAACAGTAGCTCCTCTTCAGTCCAATACACTGTATTTGCTGGGAACAGACGCATGGGCTATTTGCACTGTGTATGGCAATGGGAGCGCAATAGTGACTTTCCTTACCAGAAAACAACTCTTGATCGTAGGACTAGAAACTGCATGTGATTCCACTCCATTTATGACTGGGAAACAAATGCTAGCTCGCCTTACAAGAAACACACTCTGCTTTAGATAAAAGAGCACTCTTCTACTCTACTGTGTTTCCTATGGGGTCCAAACAGTGAGCTTGCTCAGAAGAAAAGAACTGTGCTTCCTACACACACGGACCATATCTAGTTCAACTCTGGTTAGTAAACTGACAAGAACAGTAGCTCCTATTCAGTCCAATACACTGTACTTGCTGGGAAAAGTCACGAGTGCTATTTGCCTTGTGTAGGGCAATGGGAGCGCAATAGTGACTTTCCTTACCAGAAAACAACTCTTGTTCCTAGGACCAGAAACTGCATGTGATACCACTCCATTTAAAACTAGGAAACAAACGCTAGCTCGCCTTACAAAAACACACTCCTCTTTTGAGAAAAGAGCACTCTTCTACTCTACTGTGTTTCCTATCGTGTCCGAACAGTGAACTTGCTCAGAAGAAAAGAACTTTGCTTCCTACACACAAGGCCATATCTAGTTCAATTCTGCTGAGGAACCTGACAAGAACAGTAGATCCTCTTCAGTCCAATACACTGTACTTGCTGCGCACAGACGCCAGTGCTATTTGTCCTGTGTTTGGCATTGGCAGTGCAATAGTGATTCTTCCTACCATAAAACAACTCTTGCTCGTAGGACCAGAACCTGCTTGTGATTCAACTCCATTTAGGACTGGCAAACAAACGCTAGCTCGCCTTACAAGAAACACACTCTGCTTTGGAGAAAAGAGCACTCTTCTACTCCACTGTGTTTCCTATAGGGCCAGAACAGTGAGCTTGCTCAGAACAAAAGAACTGTGCTTCCTACACACACGGCCATATCTAGTTCAATTCTGCATAGGAACCTGACAAGAACAGTAGATCCTCTTCAGTCCAATACACTGTACTTGCTGGGAACAGACGCCAGTGCTATTTGTCCTGTGTATGGCAATGGCAGCACAATAGTGACTCTTCTTACCATAACTAACTGTTGCTCGTAGGACTAGAAACTGCATGTGATTCAACTCGATTTAGGACTGGGAAACCAATGCTAGCTCACCTTACATGAAACACACTCTGCTTTTGAGAAAAGAGCACTCTTCTACTCTACTGTGTTTCCTACAGGGCCAGAACAGTGAACTTGCTCAGAACATAAGAACTGTGCTTCCTACACACACGGGCCATATCTAGTTCAACTCTGCTTAGGAAACTGACAGGAACAGTAGCTCCTCCTCAGTGTGATACACTGTACTTGCTGGGAACAGACGCAAGAGCTATTTGCACTGTGTATGGCAAGTAGAGCGCAATAGTGACTTTCCTTACCAGAAAACAACTCTTGCTTGTAGGACCAGAAACTGCATGTGATTCAACTCCATTTAGGACTGAGAAAGAAACGCTAGCTCGCCTTACAAGAAACATACTCTGCTTTTGAGAAAAGAGCACTCTTCTACTCTACTGTGTTTCCTATGATGTCTGAACAGTGAGCTTGCTCAGAACAAAAGAATGGTGCTTCCTACACACAGGCCATATCTAGTTCAACTCTGCTTAGGAAACTGACAAGAACAGTAGCTCCTCTTCTGTCCGATACACTGTACTTGCTGGGAAGAGACGCAAGTGCTATTTGCACTGTGTATGGCAATGGGAGCGCAATAGTGACTTTCTTTACCAAAAAAAAACTCTTGCTCGTAGGACCAGAAACTACATGTGATTCAACTCCATTTACGACTGGGAAACAAATGCTAGCTCGCCTTACATGAAACACACTCTGCTTTTGAGAAAAGAGCATTCTTCTACTCTACTGTGTTTCCAATGGGGTCCGAACAGTGAGCTTGCTCAGAACAAAAGAACTGTGCTGCCTACACACACGGGCCATATCTAGTTCAACTCTGCTTAGGAAACTGACAAGAACAGTAGATCCTCTTCAGTCCAATACACTGTACTTGCGGGGAAGAGACGCGAGTGCTACTTGCACTGTGAATGGCAATTGGAGCACAATAGTGACTCGTCCTACCAGAAAACAACTCTTGCTCTTAGGACAAAAAACTGCATGTGACTCAACTCCATTTAGGACTGGGAAACAAACGCTAGCTCGCCTTACACGAAACACACTCTGCTTTTGAAAAAAGAGCACACTTCTACTCCACTGTGTTTCCTATGGGGTACAAACAGTGAGCTTGCTCAGAACAAAAGAACTGTGCTTCCTACACACATGGACCATATCTAGTTAAACTCTGCTTAGGAAACTGACAAGAACAGTAGCTCCTATTCAGTCCAATACACTGTACTTGCTGGGAATGGACGCGAGTGCTATTTGCATTGTATAAGGCATTTGGATCGCAATAGTGACTCTTCTTACCAGAAAACAACTCTTCCTCGTAGGACAAAAAACTGCATGTGACTCAACTCCATTTAGGACTGGGAAACAAATGCGAGCTCGCTTTACAAGAAACATACTCTGCTTTAGAGAAAAGAGCACTCTTCTACTGTACTGTGTTTCCTATAGGGCCAGAAGAGTGAGCTTGCTCAGAACATAAGAACTGTGCCTCCTAAACACACGGGCCATATCTATTTCAACTCTGCTTAGGAAACTGACAAAAACAGTAGCTCCTCTTCAGTCCAATACACTGTACTTGCTGAGAACAGACTCGAGAGCTATTTGCACTGTGTATGGCAAGGGGAGCGCAATAGTGACTTTCCTTACCAGGAAACAACTCTTGCTCTTAGGACCAAAAACTGCATGTGATTCAACTCCATTTAGTACTGGGAAACAAACGCTAGCTCGCCTTACAAGAAACACACTCTGCTTTTGAGAAAAGAGCACTCTTCTACTCTACTGTGTTTCCTATGGTTTCCGAACAGTGAGCTTGCTCAGAACAAATGAACTGTGCTTCCTACACACACTGCCATATCTAGTTCTATTCTGCTTAGGAACCTGACAAGAACAGTAGATCCTCTTCAGTCCAATACACTGTACTTGCTGGGAACAGACGCCATTGCTATTTGTCCTGTGTATGGCAATGGCAGCGCAATAGTGACTCTTCTTACCATAAAACAACTCTTGCTCGTAGGACTAGAAACTGCATGAGATTCAACTCCATTTAGGACTGGGAAACAAACGCTAGCTCGCCTTACAAGAAACACACTCTGCTTTAGAGAAAAGAGCACTCTTCTACTCTACTGTGTTTCCTATAGGGCCAGAACAGTGAGCTTCCACAGAACAAAAGAACTGTGCTTCCTACACACGGGCCATAACTAGTTCAACTCTGCTTAGGAAACTGACAAGAACAGTACCTCCTCTTCAGTCCGATACACTGTACTTGCTGGGAACAAACGCGAGTATTGTTTGCACTGTGTATGGCAATGTGAGCGCAATAGTGACTTTCCTTACCAGAAAAAAACTCTTGCTCGTAGGACCAGAAACTGCATGTGATTCAACTCTATTTAGGACTGGGAAACAAATGCTAGCTCGCCTTACATGAAACACACTCTGCTTTTGAAAAAAGAGCACACTTCTACTCCACTGTGTTTCCTATGGGGTACAAACAGTGAGCTTGCTCAGAACAAAAGAACTGTGCATCCTACACACATGGACCATATCTAGTTCCACTCTGCTTAGGAAACTGACAAGAACAGTATCTCCTATTCAGTCCAATACACTGTAATTGCTGGGAACAGATGCGAGTGCTATTTGCATTGTATTAGGCATTTGGATCGCAATAGTGACTCTTCTTATCAGAAAACAACTCGTCCTCGTAGGACAAAAAATGCATGTGACTCAACTCCATTTATGACTGGGAAACAAATGCGAGCTCGCCTTACAAGAAACACACTCTGCTTTAAAGAAAAGAGCACTCTTCTACTCTACTCTGTTTCCTATAGTGCCAGACAAGTGAGCTTCCTCAGAACATAAGAACTGTGCCTCCTAAACACACGGGCCATATCTAGTTCAACTCTGCTTAGGAAACTGACAAGAACAGTAGCTCCTCTTCAGTCTGATACACTGTACTTGCTGGGAACAGACACATGGGCTATTTGCACTGTGTATGGCAATGGGAGCGCAATATGGACTTTCCTTACCAGAAAACAACTCTTGCTCATAGGACCAGAAACTGCATGTGATTCCACACCATTTAGGACTAAGAAACAAACGATAGCTCGCCTTACAAGAAACACACTGTGCTTTAGAGAAAAGAGCACTCTTCTACTCTACTGTGTTTCCTATGGGGTCCAAACAGTGAGCTTGATCAGAACAAAAGAACTGTGCTTCCTACACTCACGGACCATATGTAGTTCAACTCTGCTTAGTAAACTGACAAGAACAGTAGCTCCTATTCAGTCAAAAACACTGTTCTTGCTGGGAAAAGACGCGAGTGCTATTTGCCTTTTGTAGGGCAATGGGAGCACAATAGTGACTTTCCTTACCAGAAAACAACTCTTGTTCATAGGACCAGAAACTGCATGTGATTCCACTCCATTTAGGACTAGGAAACAAACGCTAGCTCGCCTTACAAAAACACACTCTGCTTTTGAGAAAAGAGCACTCTTCTACTCTACTGTGTTTCCCATAGGGCCAGAACAGTGAAATTGCTCAGAACATAAGAAATGTGCTTCCTACACACACGGGCCATATCTAGTTCAACTCTCCTTAGGAAACTGACAAGAACAGTAGCTCCTCTTCAGTCTGATACACTGTACTTGCTGGGAACAGACGCGAGAGCTATTTGCACTGTGTATGGCAAGGGGAGCGCAATAGTGACTTTCCTTACCAGAAAACAACTCTTGCTCGTAGGTCCAGAAACTGCATGTGATTCAACTCCATTTAGGACTGGGAAACAAATGCTAGCTCGCCTTACAAGAAACACACTCTGCTTTTGAGAAAAGAGCACTCTTCTACTCTACTGTTTTTCCTATGGTGTCCGAACAGTGAGCTTGCTCAGAACAAAAGAACTGTGCTTCCTACACACATGGCCATATCTAGTTCAATTCTGCTTAGGAACCTGACAAGAACAGTAGATCCTCTTCAGTCCAATACACTGTACTTGCTGGGAAGAGACGCCAGTGCTATTTGTCCTGTGTATGGCAATGGCAGCGCAATAGTGACTCTTCTTATATAAAACAACTCTTGCTCGTAGAACTACAAACTACATGTGTTTCAACTCCATTTAGGACTGGGAAAGAAACGCTGGCTCGCCTTACAAGAAACACACTCTGCTTTAGAGAAAAGAGCACTCTTCTACTCTACTGTGTTTCCTATAGGGCCAGAACAGTGAGCTTGCTCAGAACAAAAGAACTGTGCTTCCTACACACACGGGCCATAACTAGTTCAACTCTGCTTAGGAAAGTGACAAGAACAGTAGCTCCTCTTCAGTCTGATACACTGTACTTGCCGGGAACAGACGCCAGTACTATTTGCACTGTACGGCAAAGGGAACGCAATAGTGACTTTCCTTACCAGAAAACAACTCTTGCTCGTAGGACCAGAAACTGCATGTGATTCAACTCCATTTAGGACTGGGAAACAAACGCTAGCTCGCCTTACAAGAAACACACTCTGCTTTAGAGAAAAGAGCACTCTTCTACTCTACTGTGTTTCCTATGGGGTCCAAACAGTGAGCTTGCTCAGAACAAAAAACTGTGCTTCCTACACACGGACCATATGTAGTTCAACTCTGCTTAGGAACCTGACAAGAACAGTTACTCCTCTTCAGTCTGATACACAGTACTTGATGGGAACAGACGCGAGTGCTATTTGCACTGTGTATGGCAATTCGAGCACAATAGTGACTTGTCTTACTAGAAAACAACTCTTGCTCTTAACACAAAAAACTGCATGTGACTCAACTCCATTTAGGACTGGGAAACAAACTCTAGCTCGCCTTACAAGAAACACACTCTGCTTTTGAGAAAAGAGCACTCTTCTACTCTACTGTGTTTCCTGTAGGGCCCGAACAGTGAGCTTGCTCAGAACAAAAGACCTGTGCTTCCTACACACGGCCATATCTAGTTCAATTCTGATTAGGAACCTGACAAGAACATTAGATCCTCTTCAGTCCAATACACTGTAATTGCTGGGAACAGACGCCAGTGCTATTTGTCTTGTGTATGGCAACGGCAGCGCAATAGTGACTATTCTTACCATAAAACAACTCTTGCTTGTAGGACCAGAAACTGCATGTGATTCACCTCCATTTAGGACTGGGAAACAAACGCTAGCTCGCTTTACAAGAAACACACTCTGCTTTAGAGAAAAGAGCACTCATCTACTCTACTGTGTTTCCTATGGGGTCCAAACAGTGAGCTTGCTCAGAACAAAAAACTGTGCTTCCTACACACATGGACCATATCTAGTTCAACTCTGCTTAGGAAACTGACAAGAACAGTAGCTCCTCTTCAGTCCGATACACTGTAATTGCTGGGAACAGACGCGAGTGCTATTTGTACTGTGTATGGCAATATGAGCACAATAGTGACTTTCCTTACCAGAAAACAACTCTTGCTCATAGGACCGGAAACTGCCTGTGATAGAACTCCATTTAGGACTAGGAAACAAACGCTAGCTGCCCTACAAGAAACACACTCTGCTTCTGAGAAAAGAGCACTCTTCTACTCTACTGTGATTCCTATGAGGTCCAAACAGTGAGCTTGCTCAGAACAAAAAAACCGTGCTTCCTACACACACCGCCATACCTAATTCAATTCTGCTTAGGAACCTGACAAGAACAGTAGATCCTCTTCAGTCCAATACACTGTACTTCTGGGAACAGACAACAGTGCTATTTGTCCTGTGTATGGCAATGGCAGCACAATAGTGACTCTTCTTACCAGAAAACAACTCTTGCTCATAGGACCAGAAACTGCATGGGATTCAACTCCATTTAGGACTGAGAAACAAACGCTTGCTCGCCTTACAAGAAACACACTCTGCTTTTGAGAAAAGAGCACTCTTCTACTCTACTGTGTTTCCTATGGGGTCCAAACAGTGAGCTTGCTCAGAACAAAACAACTGTGCTTCCTACACACACGGACAATATGTAGTTCAACTCTGCTTAGGAACCTGAGAAGAACAGTAGCTCCTCTTCAGTCCAATACACTGTACTTGCTGGGAACAGACACGAGTGCTATTTGCACTGTGTATGGCAATTGGAGCACAATAGTGGCTCGTCTTACCAGAAAACAATTCTTGCTCGTAGGACTAGAAACTGCATGAGATTCAACTCCATTTAGGACTGGGAAACAAACGCTAGCTCGCCTTACAAGAAACACACTCTGCTTTAGAGAAAAGAGCACTCTTCTACTCTACTGTGTTTCCTATAGGGCCAGAACAGTGAGCTTCCACAGAACAAAAGAACTGTGCTTCCTACACACGGGCCATGACTAGTTCAACTCTGCTTAGGAAACTGACAAGAACAGTACCTCCTCTTCAGTCCGATACACTGTACTTGCTGGGAACAAACGCGAGTATTGTTTGCACTGTGTATGGCAATGGGAGCGCAATAGTGACTTTCCTTACCAGAAAAAAACTCTTGCTCGTAGGACCAGAATCTGCATGTGATTCAACTCTATTTCGGACTGGGAAACAAATGCTAGCTCGCCTTACATGAAACACACTCTGCTTTTGAAAAAAGAGCACACTTCTACTCCACTGTGTTTCCTATGGGGTACAAACAGTGAGCTTGCTCAGAACAAAAGAAATGTGCTTCCTACACACATGGACCATATCTAGTTTCACTCTGCTTAGGAAACTGACAAGAACAGTAGCTCCTATTCAGTCCAATACACTGTAATTGCTGGGAACAGACGCGAGTGCTATTTGCATTGAATAAGGCATTTGGATCGCAATAGTGACTCTTCTTACCAGAAAACAACTCTTCCTCGTAGGACAAAAAATGCATGTGACTCAACTCCATTTAGGACTGGGAAACAAATGCGAGCTCACCTTACAAGAAACACACTCTGCTTTAGAGAAAAGAGCACTCTTCTACTCTACTGTGTTTCCTATAGGGCCAGAACAGTGAGCTTGCTCAGAACATAAGAACTGTGCCTCCTAAACACACGGGCCATACCTAGTTCAACTCTGCTTAGGAAACTGACAAGAACAGTAGCTCCTCTTCAGTCCGATACACTGTACTTCCTGGGAACAGACACATGGGCTATTTGCACTGTGTATGGCAATGGGAGCGCAATAGTGACTTTCCTTACCAGAAAACAACTCTTGCTCATAGGACCAGAAACTGCATGTGATTCCACTCCATTTAGGACTAGGAAACAAACGCTAGCTCGCCTTACAAGAAACACACTCTGCTTTAGAGAAAAGAGCACTCTTCTACTCTACAGTGTTTCCTATGGTGTCCGAACAGTGAGCTTGCTCAGAACAAAAGAACTGTGCTTCCTACACACATGGCCATATCTAGTTCAATTCTGCTTAGGAACCTGACAAGAACAGTAGATCCTCTTCAGTCCAATACACTGTACTTGCTGGGAACAGACGCCAGTGCTATTTGTCCTGTGTATGACAATGGCAGCGCAATAGTGACTCTTCTTATATAAAACAACTCTTGCTCGTAGAACTACAAACTACATGTGATTCAACTCCATTTAGGACTGGGAAACAAACGCTAGCTCGCATTACAAGAAACACACTCTGCTTTAGAGAAAAGAGCACTCTTCTACTCTACTGTGTTTCCTATAGGGCCAGAACAGTGAGCTTGCTCAGAACAAAAGAACTGTGCTTCCTACACACACGGGCCATAACTAGTTCAACTCTGCTTAGGAAACTGACAAGAACAGTAGCTCCTCTTCAGTCCGATACACTGTACTTGCTGGGAACAGACGCCACTACTATTTGCACTGTGTATGGCAAAGGGAAAGCAATAGTGACTTTCCTTACCAGAAAACAACTCTTGCTCGTAGGACCAGAAACTGCATGTGATTCAACTCCATTTAGGACTGGGAAACAAACGCTACCTCGCCTTACAAGAAACACACTCTGCTTTAGAGAAAAGAGCACTCTTCTACTCTACTGTGTTTCCTATGGGGTCCAAACAGTGAGCTTGCTCAGAACAAAAAACTGTGCTTCCTACACACGGACCATATGTAGTTCAACTCTGCTTAGGAACCTGACAAGAACAGTAGCTCCTCTTCAGTCTGATACACAGTACTTGCTGGGAACAGACGTGAGTGCTCTTTGCACTGTGTATGGCAATTCGAGCACAATAGTGACTTGTCTTACTAGAAAACAACTCTTGCTCTTAAGACAAAAAACTGCATGTGACTCAACTCCATTTAGGACTGGGAAACAAACTCTAGCTCGCCTTACAAGAAACACACTCTGCTTTTGAGAAAAGAGCACTCTTCTACTCTACTGTGTTTCCTGTAGGGCCAGAACAGTGAGCTTGCTCAGAACAAAAGACCTGTGCTTTCTACACACGGCCATATCTAGTTCAATTCTGATTAGGAACCTGACAAGAACTTTAGATCCTCTTCAGTCCAATACACTGTAATTGCTGGGAACAGACGCCAGTGCTATTTGTCTTGTGTATGGCAACGGCAGCGCAATATTCACTCTTCTTACCATAAAACAACTCTTGCTTGTAGGACCAGAAACTGCATGTGATTCAACTCCATTTAGGACTGGGAAACAAACGCTAGCTCGCCTTACAAAAAACACACTCTGTTTAGAGAAAAGAGCACTCTTCTACTCTACTGTGTTTCCTATGGGGTCCAAACAGTGAGCTTGCTCAGAACATAAGAACTGTGCTTCCTACACACATGGACCATATCTAGTTCAACTCTGCTTAGGAAACTGACAAGAACAGTAGCTCCTCTTCATTCCCATACACTGTAATTGCTGGGAACAGACGCGAGTGCTATTTGTACTGTGTATGGCAATATGAGCACAATAGTGACTTTCCTTACCAGAAAACAACTATTGCTCATAGGACCGGAAACTGCCTGTGATAGAACTCCGTTTAAGACTAGGAAACAAACGCTAGCTGCCCTACAAGAAACACACTCTGCTTTTGAGAAAAGAGCACTCTTCTACTCTACTGTGTTTCCTATGAGGTCCAAACAGTGAGCTTGCTCAGAACAAAAAAACCGTGCTTCCTACACACACCGCCATACCTAATTCAATTCTGCTTAGGAACCTGACAAGAACAGTAGATCCTCTTCAGTCCAATACACTGTACTGCTGGGAACACACAACAGTGCTATTTGTCCTGTGTATGGCAATGGCAGCGCAATAGTGACTCTTCTTACCAGAAAACAACTCTTGCTCGTAGGACCAGAAACTGCATGGGATTCAACTCCATTTAGGACTGAGAAACAAACGCTTGCTCGCCTTACAAGAAACACACTCTGCTTTAGAGAAAAGAGCACTCTTCTACTCTACTGTGTTTCCTATGGGGTCCAAACAGTGAGCTTGCTCAGAACAAAACAACTGTGCTTCCTACACACACGGACAATATCTAGTTCAACTCTGCTTAGGAACCTGAGAAGAACAGTAGCTCCTCTTCAGTCCAATACACTGTACTTGCTGGGAACAGACGCGAGTGCTATTTGCACTGTGTATGGCAATTCGAGGACAATAGTGACTCCTCTTACCAGAAAACAATTCTTGCTCGTAGGACAAAAAACTGCATGTGACTCATCTTCGTTTAGTACTGGGAAACAAACTCTAGCTCGCCTTACAAGAAACACACTCTGCTTTTGAGATAAGAGCACTCTTCCACTCTACTGTGTTTCCTGTAGGGCCAGAACAGTGAGCTTGCTCAGAACAAAAGAACTGTGCTTCCTACACACATGGCCATATCTACTTCAATTCTGCTTAGGAAACTGACAAGAACAGTAGATCCTCTTCCATCCAATACACTGTACTTGCTGGGAAAAGACGCCAGTGTTATTTTTCCTGTGTATGGCAATGGCAGCGCAATAGTGACTCTTCTTACCAGAAAACAACTCTTGCTCGTAGGACCAGAAACTGCATGTGATTCAACTCCATTTAGGACTGGGAAACAAAAGCTAGCTCGCCTTACAAGAAACACCCTCTGCTTTTGAGAAAAGAGCACTCTTCTACTCTACTGAGTTTCCTATGGGGTCCAAACAGTGAGCTTGCTCAGAACAAAGGAACTGTGCTTCCTACACACGCGGGACATATCTCGTTCAACTCTGCTTAGGAAACTGACAAGAACAGTAGCTCCTCTTCAGTCCAATACACTGTAATTGCTGGGAACAGACGCGAGTGCTGTTTGCACTGTGTATGGCAATGGGAGCACAATAGTGACTTTCCTTACCAGAAAACAACTCTTGCTCGTAGGACCAGAAACTGCATGTGATTCAACTCCATTTAGGACTGGGAAACAAACGCTAGCTCGCCTTACAAGAAACACACTCCGCTTTTGAGAAAAAAGCACTCTTCTACTCTACTGTGTTTCCTATAGGGCCAGAACAGTGAGCTTGCTCAGAACAAAAGAACTGTGCTTCCTACACACACGGACATATCTAGTTCAATTCTGCTTAGGAAACTGACAAGTACAGTAGCTACTATTCAGTCCAATACACTGTACTTGCTGGGAACAGACGGGAGTGCTATTTGTACTGTGTATGGCAATATGAGCACAATAGTGACTTTCCTTACCAGAAAACAACTCTTGCTCGTAGGACCAGAAACTGCATGTGATTCAACTCTATTTAGGACTGGGAAATAAACGCTAGCTCGCCTTACAAGAAACACACTCTGCTTTAGAGAAAAGAGCACTCTTCTACTCTACTGTGATTCCTATGGGGTCCAAACAGTGAGCTTGCTCAGAACAAAACAACTGTGCTTCCGACACACACGGGCCATATCTAGTTCAACTCTGCTTAGGAAACTGACAAGAACAGTAGCTCCTCTTCAGTCCAATACACTGTACTTGCTGGGAACAGACGCGAGTGCTATTTGCACTGTGTATGGCAATGGGAGCACAATAGTGACTTTCCTTACCAGAAAACAACTCTTGCTCGTAGGACCAGAAACTGTATGTGATTAAACTCCATTTAGGACTGGGAAACAAATGTTAGCTCGCCTTACAAGAAACACAATCTGCTTTAGAGAAAAGAGCACTCTTCTACTCTACTGGGTTTCCTATGGGGTCCGAACAGTGAGCTTGCTCAGAACAAAAAAAACTGTGCTTCCTACACACACTGCCATATCTAGTTCAATTCTTCTTAGGAACCTGACAAGAACAGTAGATCCTCTTCAGTCCAATACACTGTACTTGCTGGGAACAGACGCCAGTGCTATTTGTCCTGTGTATGGCAATTGCAGCGCAATAGTGACTCTTCTTACCAGAAAACAACTCTTGCTCGTAGGACCACAAACTGCATGGGATTCAACTCCATTTAGTACTGGGAAACAAACGCTATCTTGCCTTACAAGAAACACACTCTGCTTTTGAGAAAAGAGCACGCTTCTACTCTATTGTGTTTCCAATGGGGTCAGAACAGTGAGCTTGCTCAGAACAAAAGAACTGTGCTTTCTACACACATGGCCATATCTAGTTCAACTCTGCTTAGGAAACTGACAAGAACAGTAGCTCCTCTTCAGTCCAATACACTGTACTTGCTGGTAACAGACACGACTGCTATTTGCACTGTGTATGCAAAGGGAGCGCAATAGTGACTTTTCTTAAGAGAAAACAACTCTTGCTGGTAGGACCAAAAACTGGATGTGATTCATCTCCATTTAGGACTGGAAACAAACGCTAGCTCGCCTTACAAGAAACACACTCTGCTTTTGAGAAAAGAGCACTCTTCTACTCTACTGTGTTTCCTATAGGGCCAGAACAGAGAGCTTGCTCAGAACAAAAGAACTGTGCTTCCTACACACACGGGCCATATCTAGTTCAACTCTGCTTAGGAAACTGACAAGAACAGTAGCTGCTCTTCAGTCCAATATACTGTACTTGCTGGGAACAGACGCGAGTGCTATTTGCACTGTGTATGGCAATGGGAGCGCAATAGTGACTCTTCTTACCAGAAAACAACTCTTGCTCGTAGTACCAGAAACTGCATGGGACTCATCTCCATTTCTGACTGGGAAACAAACACTAGCTCGACTTTCAAGAAAAACAATCAAATTTTGAGAATAGAACACTCATCTAATCTACTGTGTTTCCTATGGTGTCCGCATAGTGTGCTTTCTCAGAACAAAAGAACTGTGCTTCCTACACACATGGGATATATCTGGTTCAACTCCTCTTATGAAAATGACAAGAACAGTAGCTCCTCTTCAGTCCAATACACTGTACTTGCTGGGAACAGACGCGAGTGCTATTTGCACTATGTATGGGAATGGGAGCACAATAGTGACTTTCCTTACTAGAAAACAACTCTTGCTCATAGGACCAGAAACTGGATGTGATTCAACTCCATTTAGGACTGGGAAACAAATGCTAGCTCGCCTTACAAGGAACACACTCTGCTTTTGAGAAAAGGGCACTCTTCTACACTATTGTGTTTCCTACGGGGTCCGAACTGTGAGCTTGCTCAGAACAAAAGACCTGTGCTTCCTACACACACGGGCCATATCTGGTTCAACTCTGCTTAGGAAACTGACAAGAACAGTAGCTCCTCTTCAGTCCAATAAACTGTACTTGCTGGGAACAGACGCAAGTGCTATTTGCCCTGTGTATGACAATGGGTGCGCAATATTGACTCTTCTTACCAGAAAACAACTCTTGCTCGTAGGACCAGAAACTGCATGTGATTCAACTCCATTTAGGACTGGGAAAAAAACGCTAGCTCGCCTTACAAGAAACACACTCTACTTTTGAGAAAAGAGCACTCTTCTACTCTACTGTGTTTCCTATGGTGTCCGAACAGTGAGCTTGCTCAGAACAAAAGAACTGTGCTTACTACACACACGAGCCATATCTGGTTCAACTCTGCTTAGGAATCTGACAAGAACAGTAGCTCCTCTTCAGTCCAATACACTCTACTTGCTGGGAACAGACGCAAGTGCTATTTGCACCGTGTATGGCAATGGGAGCGCAATAGTGACTCTTCTTACCAGAAAACACCTCTTACTCGTAGGACCAGAAACTGCATGGGATTCAACTCCATTTCTGACTGTGAAGTAAATACTAGCTCGCCTTTCAAGGAACACAATCTAATTTTGAGAAAAGAGCACTCATCTACTCTACTGTGTTTCCTATGGTGTCCGCACAGTGTGCTTTCTCAGAAAAAAAGAACTGTGTTTCCTACACTCACGGGCCATATCTAGTTCAACTCCTCTTAGGAAAATGACAAGAACAGTAGCTCCTCTTCAGTCCAATACACTGTACTTGCTGGGAACAGACGCGAGTGCTATTTGCACTATGTATGGCAATGGGAGCGCAATAGTGACTTTCCTTACCAGAAAACAACTCTTGCTCATAGGACCAGAAACTGCAAGTGATTCAACTCCATTTAGGACTGTGAAACAAACGCTAGCTCTCCTTACAAGAAACACACTCTGCTTTTGAGAAAAGAGCACTCTTCTACTCTACTGTGTTTCTTATAAAGCCAGAACAGTGAGCTTGATCAGAACAAGAGAACTGTGCCTCCTACACACACGGCCATATCTAGTTCAATTCTGCTTAGGAAACTGACAAGAACAGTAGATCCTCCTCAGTCCAATACACTGTACTTGCTGGGAACCGACGCCAAAGCTATTTGCACTGTGTATGACATTGTGAGCGCAATAGTGATTCTTCTTACCAGAAAACAACTCTTGCTTGTAGGACCAGAAACTGCATGTGATTCAACTCCATTTAAGACTGGGAAACAAACGCTAGCTCGCCTTACAAGAAACACACTCTGCTTTAGAGAAAAGAGCACTCTTCTACTCTACTGTGTTTCCTATAGGGCCAGAACAGTGAGCTTGCTCAGAACAAAAGAAATGTTCTTCCTACACACGGGCCAGATCTAGTTCAACTCTGCTTAGGAAGATGACAAGAACAGTAGCTCCTATTCAGTCCAATACACTGTACTTGCTGGGAACAGACACGAGTGCTATTTGCACTGTGTATGGCATTTGGAGTGCAATAGTGACTCTTCTTACCAGAAAACAACTCTTGCTCGTAGGACCAAAATCTGCCTGTGACTCAACTCCATTTAGGACTGGGAAACAAACGCGAGCTCGCCTTACAAGAAACACACTCTGCTTTAGAGAAAAGAGCACTCTTCTACTCTACTGTGTTTCCTATGGGGTCCGAACAGTGAGCTTGCTCTGAACAAAAGATCTGTGCTTCCTACACACACTGCCATATCTAGTTCAATTCTGCTTAGGAACCTGACAAGAACAGTAGATCCTCTTCAGTCCAATACACTGTACTTGCTGCGAAAAGACGCCTGTGCTATTTGTCCTGTGTATGGCAATGGCAGCGCTATAGTGACTCTTCTTACCAGAAAACAATTCTTGCTCGTAGTACCAGAAACTGCATGGGATTCAACTCCATTTAGGACTGGGAAACAAATGCTAGCTCGCCTTACAAGAAACACACTCTGCTTTTGAGAAGAGCACTCTTCTACTCTACTGTGTTTCCTATAGGGCCAGAACAGTGAGCTTGCTCAGAACAAATGAACTGTGCTTCCTAGACACACGGGCCATATCTAGTTCAACTCTGCTTAGGAAACTGAGAAGAACAGTAGCTCCTCTTCAGTCCAATACACTGTACTTGGTGGGAACAGACGGGAGTGCTATTTGCACTGTGTATGGCAATGGGAGTGCAATAGTGACTTTCCTTACCAGAAAACAACTCTTGCTCGTAGGACCACAAACTGCATGTGATTCAACGCCATTTAGGACTGGGAAACAAATGCTAGCTCGCCTTAAAAGAAACACACTCTTCTTTTAAGAAAAGAGCACTCTTCTACTCTACTGTGTTTCTTATGGGGTCCAAACAGTGTGCTTGCAAAGAACAAAAGAACTGTGCTTCCTACACACATGGAACATATCTAGTTAAACTCTGCTTAGGAAACTGACAAGAACAGAAGCTCCTATTCAGTCCAATACACTGTACTTGCTGGGAACAGACGCGAGTGCTATTTGCACTGTGTATGGCATTTGGAGCACAATAGTGACTCTTCTTACCAGAAAACATCTCTTGCTCATAGGACCAAAAATTGCATGTGACTCAACTCCATTTAGGACTGGGAAATAAACGCGAGCTCGCCTTACAAGAAACACACTCTGCTTTAGAGAAAAGAGCACTCTTCTACTGTACTGTGTTTCCTATAGGGCCAGAACAGTGAGCTTGCTCAGAACATAATAACTGCGCTTCCTAAACACACGGGCCATATCTAGTTCAACTCTGCTTAGGAAACTGACAAGAACAGTAGCTCCTCTTCAGTCCGATACACTGTACATGCTGGGAAAAGACGTGAGTGCTATTCGCACTGTGTGTGGCAAAGGGAGCACAATAGTGACTTTCCTTACCAGAAAACAACTCTTGCTCGTAGGACCAGAAACTGCATGTGATTCAACTCCATTTAGGACTGGGAAACAAACGCTAGCTTGCCTTACAAATAACACACTCTGCTTTTGAGAAAAGAGCACTCTTCTACTCTACTGTGTTTCCTATGGTGTCCGAACAGTGAGCTTGCTCAGAACAAAAGAACTGTGCTTCCTACACACACGGCCATATCTAGTTCAATTCTGCTTAGGAACCTGACAAGATCAGTAGATCCTCTTCAGTCCAATACACTGTGCTTGCTGGGAACAGACGCCAGTGCTATTTGTCCTGTGTATGGTAATGGCAGCGCAATAGTGACTCTTCTTACCATAAAACAACTCTTGCTCGTAGTACCAGAAACTGCATGTGATTCAACTCCATTTAATACTGGGAAACAAACGCTAGCTTGCCTTACAAGAAACACACTCTGCTTTAGAGAAAAGAGCACTCTTCTACTCTACTGTGATTCCTATAGGGCCAGAACAGTGAGCTTGCTCAGAACAAAAGAACTGTGCTTCCTACACACGGGCCATATCTAGTTCAACTCTGCTTAGGACACTGACAAGAACAGTAGCTTCTCTTCAGTCCGATACACTGTACTTACTGGGAACAGACGCGAGAGCTATTTGCACTGTGGATGGCATTGGGAGCGCAATAGTGACTTTCCTTACCATTAAACAACTATTGCTCCTAGGACCAGAAACTGCATCTGATTCAACTCCATTTAGGACTGGGAAACAAATGCTAGCTTGCCTTACATGAAACACACTCTGCTTTTGAGAAAAGAGCACTCTTCTACTCTACTGTGTTTCCTATGGGGTCCGAACAGTGAGTTTGCTCTGAACAAAAGAACTGTGCTTCCTACACACACGGGCCATATCTAGTTCAACTCTGCTTAGGAAACTGACAAGAACAGGAGCTCCTCTTCAGTCCAATAGTCTGTACTTGCAGGGAGCAGACGCGAGTGCTATTTGCACTGTGTATGGCAATGGGAGCACAATAGTGACTCTTCATACAAGAAAACAACTCTTGCTCGTAAGACAAAAAAACTGCATGTGACTCAAATCCATTTAGGACTGGGAAACAAACGCAAGCTCGCCTTACAAGAAACACACTCTGCTTTTGAGAAAAGAGCACTCTTCTACTCTACTGTGTTTCCTATAAGGCCAGAACAGTGAGCTTGCTCAGAACAAAAAACTGTGCTTCCTACACACACGGCCATATCTAGTTCAATTCTGCTTAGGAACCTGAGAAGAACAGTAGATCCTCTTCAGTCCAATATACTGTACTTGCTGCGAACAGACGCCAGTGCTATTTGTCCTGTGTATGGCAATGGCAGCGCTATAGTGACTATTCTTACCATAAAACAACTCTTGATCGTAGGACCAGAAACTGCATGTGATTCCACTCCATTTAGGACTGGGAAACAAACGCTAGCTCGCCTTACAAGAAACACACTTTGCTTTAGAGAAAAGAGCACTCTTCTACTCTACTGTGTTTCCTATGGTGTCTGAACAGCGAGCTTGCTCTGAACAAAAGATCTGTGCTTCCTACACACACTGCCATATCTAGTTCAATTCTGCTTAGGAACCTGACAAGAACAGTAGATCCTCTTCAGTCCAATACACTGTACTTGCTGGGAACAGACGCCAGTGCTATTTGTCCTGTGTATGACAATGGCAGCGCAATAGTGACTCGTCTTACCAGAAAACAACTCTTGCTCGTAGTACCAGAAACTGCATGTGATTCAACTCCATTTAGGACTGGGAAACAAACGCTAGCTCGCCTTACAAGAAACACACTCTGCTTTAGAGAAAAGAGCACTCTTCAACTCTACTGTGTTTCCTATGGGGTCCAAACAGTGAGCTTGCTCAGAACAAAAGAACTGTGCTTCCTACACACATGGTCATATATAGTTCAACTCTGCTTAGGAAACTGACAAGAACAGTAGCACCTATTCAGTCCAATACACTGTACTTGCTGGGAACAGACGCCAGTGCTATTTACACTGTGTATGGCAATGGGAGCACAATAGTGACTTTCCTTACCAGAAAACAACTCTTGATCGTAGGACCAGAAACTGCATGTGATTCAACTCCATTTACGACTGGGAAAAAGTGCTAGCTCGCCTTAAAAGAAACACACTCTGCTTTTAAGAAAAGAGCACTCTTCTACTCTACTGTGTTTCCTATGGGGTCCAAACAGTGAGCTTGCAAAGAACGAAAGAACTGTGCTTCCTACACACATGGACCATATCTAGTTAAACTCTGCTTAGGAAACTGACAAGAACAGTTGCTCCTATTCAGTCCAATACACTGTACTTGCTGGGAACAGACGCGAGTGCTATTTGCACTGTGTATGGCATTTGGAGCACAACAGTGACTTTTCTTACAAGAAAACATCTCTTGCTCATAGGACCAAAAACTGCATGTGACTCAACTCCATTTAGGACTGGGAAATAAACGCGAGCTCGCCTTACAAGAAACAAACTCTGCTTTAGAGAAAAGAGCACTCTTCTACTGTACTGTGTTTCCTATAGGGCCAGAACAGTGAGCTTGCTCAGAACATAATAACTGTGCTTCCTAAACACACGGGCCATATCTAGTTCAACTCTGCTTAGGAAACTGACAAGAACAGTAGCTCCTCTTCAGTCCGATACACTGTACTTGCTGGGAACAGACACATGTGCTATTTGCACTGTGTCTGGCAATGGGAGCGCAATTGTGACTTTCCTACCAGAAAAAATTTCTTGCTCGTAGGACCACAAACTGCATGTGATTCAACGCCATTTAGGACTGGGAAACAAACGCTAGCGCGCCTTACAAAAACACACCCTGCTTTAGAGAAAAGAGCACTCTTCTACTCTACTGTGTTTCCTAAGGGGTCCAAACAGTGAGCTTGCTCAGAACAAAAGAACTGTGCTTCCTACACACAGGGCCATATCTAGTTCAACTCTGCTTAAGAACCTGACAAGAAGAGTAGATCCTCTTCAGTCCAATATACTGTACTTGCTGCGAACAGACGCCAGTGCTATTTGTCCTGTGTATGGCAATGGCAGCGTAATAGTGGCTCTTCTTACCAGAAAACAACTCTTGCTCGTAGTACCAGAAACTGCATGGAATTCAACTCCATTTAGGACTGGGAAACAAACGCTAGCTCGCCTTACAAGAAACACACTCTGCTTTAGAGAAAAGAGCACTCTTCTACTCTACTGTGTTTCCTATGAGGTCCAAACAGTGAGCTTGCTCAGAACAAAAGAACTGTGCTTCGTACACACACGGATCATTTCTAGTACAACTCTGCTTAGGAAACTGACAAGAAAAGTAGCACCTATTTAGTCCAATACACTGTACTTGCTGGGAACAGACGCGAGTGCTATTTGCACTCTGAATGGCAAAGGGAGCACAATGTGACTTTCCTTACCAGAAAACAACTCTTGTTCGTAGGACCAGAAAATGCATGTGATTCAACTCCATTTAGGACCAGGAAACAAACGCTAGCTCACCTTACAAGAAACACACTCTGCTTTTGAGAAAAGAGCACTCTTCTACTCTACTGTGTTTCCTATGGGGTCCGAACAGTGAGCTTGCACAGAACAAAAGACCTGTGATTCCTACACACACGGCCATATCTAGTTCAATTCTGCTTAGGAACCTGACAAGAACAGTAGATCCTCTTCAGTCCAATACACTGTATTGCTGGGAACAGACGCCAGTGCTATTTGTCCTGTGTATGGCAATGGCAGCGCAATAGTGACTATTCTTACCAGAAAACAACTCTTGCTCGTAGTACCAGAAACTGCATGTGATTCCACTCCATTTATGACTGGGAAACAAACTCTAGCTCGCCTTACAAGAAACACACTCTGCTTTAGAGAAAAGAGCACTCTTCTACTGTACTGTTTTTCCTATGGGGGCCGAACAGCGAGGTTGCTCTGAACAAAAGATCTCTGCTTCCTACACACACTGCCATATCTAGTTCAATTCTGCTTAGGAACCTGACAAGAACAGTAGCTCCTCTTCAGTCCAATACACTGTACTTGCTGGGAACAGACGCCAGTGCTATTTGTCCTGTGTATGGCAATGGCAGCGCAATAGTGACTCTTCTTACCAGAAAACAACTCTTGCTCTTAGTACCAGAAACTGCATGGGATTCAACTCCATTTAGGACTGGGAAATAAACACTAGCTCGCCTTACAAGAAACACACTCTGCTTTAGAGAAAAGAGCACTCTTCAACTCTACTGTGTTTCCTATGGGGTCCAAACAGTGAGCTTGCTCAGAACAAAAGAACTGTGCTTCCTACACACATGGATCATATATAGTTCAACTCTGCTTAGGAAACTGACAAGAACAGTAGCCCCTATTCAGTCCAATACACTGTACTTGCTGGGAACAGACGCCAGTGCTATTTACACTGTGTATGGCAATAGGAGCACAATAGTGACTTTCCTTACCAGAAAACAACTCTTGATCGTAGGACCAGAAACTGCATGTGACTCAACTCCATTTAGGACTGGGAAATAAACGCGAGCTCGCCTTACAAGAAACAAACTCTGCTTTAGAGAAAAGAGCACTCTTCTACTGTACTGTGTTTCCTATAGGGCCAGAACAGTGAGCTTGCTCAGAACATAATAACTGTGCTTCCTAAACACACGGGCCATATCTAGTTCAACTCTGCTTAGGAAACTGACAAGAACAGTAGCTCCTCTTCAGTCCGATACACTGTACTTGCTGGGAAAAGAAGCGAGTGCTATTTGCACTGTGTATGGCAAAGGGAGCGCAATAGTGACTTTCCTTACCAGAAAACAACTCTTGCTCGTACGACCAGAAACTGGATGTGATTCAACTCCGTTTAGGACTGGGAAACAAATGCTAGCTCGCCTTACATGAAACACACTCTGCTTTTGAGAAAAGAGCACTCTTCTACTCAAATGTGTTTCCTATGGGGTCCGAACAGTGTGCTTGCTCAGAACAAAAGATCTGTGCTTCCTACACACATGGGCCATATCTAGTTCAACTCTGCTTAGGAAACTGACGAGAACAGTAGCTCCTCTTCAGTCCGATACACTGTACTTGGTGGGAACAGATGCGAGTGCTCTTTGCACTGTGTGTGGTAATGGGAGCGCAATAGTGACTTTCCTTACCAGAAAACAACTCTTGCTCATAGGACCACAAACTGCATGTGATTCAACTCCATTTATGACTGGGAAACAAATGCTAGCACGCCTTAAAAGAAACATACTCTGATTTAGAGAGAAGAGCACTCTTGTACTCTACTGTGTTTCCTAAGGGGTCCGAACAGTGAGCTTGCTCAGAACAAAGAACTGTGCTTCCTACACACATGGACCATATCTAGTTCAACTCTGCTTAGGAAACTGACACGAACAGTAGCTCCTATTCAGTCCAATACACTGTACTTGCTGGGAACAGAGGCGAGTGCTATTTGCACTGTGTATGGCAATGGGAGCGCAATAGTGACTTTCCTTACCAGAAAACAACTCTTGCTCGTAGGACCAAAAACTGCATGTGACTCAACTCCATTTAGGACTGGAAAACAAACGCTAGCTCGCCTTAGAAGAAACACACTCTGCTTTAGAGAAAAGAGCACTCTTCTACTCTACTGTGTTTCCTATAGGGCCAGAACAGTGAGCTTGCTCAGAACATAGTAACTGTGCTTCCTAAACAAACGGGCCATATCTAGTTTAACTCTGCTTAGGAAACTGACAAGAACAGTAGCTCCTCTTCAGTCCGATACACTGTACATGCTGGGAACAGACGACAGTGCTATTTGCACTGTGTATGGCAAAGGGAGCGCAATAGTGACTTTCCTTACCAGAAAACAACTCTTGCTCATAGGACCAGAAACTGCATGTGATTCAACTCCATTTAGGACTGGGAAATAAACGATAGCTTGCCTTACAAGAAACACACTCTGCTTTTGAGAAAAGAGCACTCTTCTACTCTACTGTGTTTCCCATGGGGTCCAAAAAGTGAGCTTGCTCAGAAAAAAAGAACTGTGCTTCCTACACACACGGACCATATGTAGTTCAACTCTGCCTAGGAAACTGATAAGAACAGTAGTTCCTATTCAGTCCAATACACTGTACTTGCTGGGAACAGACGCGAATGCTATTTGTCCTGTGTATGGCAAAGGGAGCGCAATAGTGACTTTCCTTACCAGAAAACAACTCTTGCTCGTAGGAGCACAAACTGCATGTGATTCAACTCCATTTAGGACTGGGAAACAAACGCTAGCTCGCCTTACAAGAAACACACTCTGCTTTTGAGAAAAGAGCACTCTTCTATTCTACTGTGTTTCCTATGGGGTCCAAACAGTGAGCTTGCTCAGAACAAAAGAACTGGGCTTCCTACACAAGGGACATATCTAGTTCAATTCTGCTGAGGAACCTGACAAGAACAGTAGATCCTCTTCAGTCCAATACACTGTACTTGCTGGGAACAGACGCCAGTGCTATTTGTCCTGTGTATGGCAATGGCAGCGCAATAGTGACTATTCTTACCATAAAACAACTCTTGCACGTAGGACCAGAAACTGCATGTGATTCCACTCCATTTAGGACTGGGAAACAAACGCTAGCTCGTCTTACAAGAAACACACTTTGCTTTAGAGAAAAGAGCACTCTTCTACTCTACTGTGTTTCCTATGGGGTCTAAACAGTGAACTTGCTCAGAACAAAAGAACTGTGCTTCCTACACACACGAACCATATGTAGTTCAACTCTGCTTAGGAAACTGACGAGAACAGTAGCTCCTATTCAGTCCTATACACTGTACTTGTTGGGAAAAGACGCGAGTACTATTTGCCCTGTGTATGGCAATGGGAGCGCAATAGTGACTTTCCTTACCAGAAAACAACTCTTGTTCGTAGGACCAGAAATTGCATGTGATTCAACGCCATTTAGGACTAGGAAAGAAATGCTAGCTCGCCTTACAAGAAACACACTCTGCTTTTGAGAAAAGAGCACTCTTCTACTCTACTGTGTTTCCTATGGGGTCCAAACAATGAGCTTGCAAAGAACAAAAGAACTGTGCTTCCTACACACATGGACCATATCTAGTTAAACTCTGCTGAGGAAACTGACAAGAACAGTAGCTCCTATTCAGTCCAATACACTGTACTTGCTGGGAACAGACGCGAGTGATATTTGCACTGTGTATGGAATTTGGAGCACAATAGTGACTCTTCTTACCAGAAAACATCTCTTGCTCATAGGACCAAAAACTGCATGTGACTCAACTCCATTTAGGACTGGGAAATAAACGTGAGCTCGCCTTACAAGAAACACACTCTGCTTTAGAGAAAAGAGCACTCTTCTACTGAACTGTGTTTCCTATAGGGCCAGAACAGTGAGCTTGCTCAGAACATAATAACTGTGCTTCCTAAACATACAGGCAATATCTAGTTCAACTCTGCTTAGGAAACTGACAAGAACAGTAGCTCCTCTTCAGTGCGATACACTGTACTTGCTGGGAAAAGACGCGAGTGCTATTTGCACTGTTTATGGCAAAGGGAGCGCAATAGTGACTTTCCTTACCAGAAAACAACTCTTGCTCGTAGGACCAGAAACTGCATGTGATTCAACTCCATTTAGGACTGGGAAACAAACGCTAGCTTGCCTTACAAAAAACACACTCTGCTTTTCAGAAATTGCACTCTTCTACTCTACTGTGTTTCCTATGTTGTCCGAATATTGAGCTTGCTCAGAACAAAAGAACTGTGCTTCCTACACACACGGTCATATCTAGTTCAATTGTGCTTAGGAACCTGACAAGAACAGTAGATCCTCTTCAGTCCAATACACTGTGCTTGCTGGGAACAGACGCCAGTGCTATTTGTCCTGTGTATGGCAATGGCAGCGCAATAGTGACTATCCTTACCGTAAAACAACTCTTGCACGTAGGACCAGAAACTGCATGTGATTCCACTCCATTTAGGACTGGGAAACAAACGGTAGCTCGCCTTACAAGAAACACACTTTGCTTTAGAAAAAAGAGCACTCTTCTACTCTACTGTGTTTCCTATGGGGTCCAAACAGTGAGCTTGCTCAGAACAAAAGAACTGTGCTTCCTACACACACAGACCATATGTAGTTCAACTCTGCTTAGGAAACTGACAAGAACAGTAGCTCCTATTCAGTCCAATACACTGTACTTGTTGGGAAAAGACGCGAGTGCTATTTGCCCTGTGTATGGCAATGGGAGCGCAATAGTGACTTTCCTTACCAGAAAACAACTCTTGTTCGTAGGACGAGAAACTGCGTGTGATTCAACGCCATTTAGGACTAGGAAAGAAATGCTAGGTCGCCTTACAAGAAACACACTCTGCTTTTGAGAAAAGAGCACTCTTCTACTCTACTGTGTTTCCTATAGGGCCAGAACAGTGAGATTGCTCAGAACAAATGAACTGTGCTTCCTAGACACACGGGCCATATCTAGTTCAACTCTGCTTAGGAAACTGACAAGAACAGTAGCTCCTATTCAGTCCAATACACTGTACTTGCTGGGAACAGACGGGAGTGCTATTTGCACTGTGTATGGCAATAGGAGTGCAATAGTGACTTTCCTTACCAGAAAACAACTCTTGCTCGTAGGACCACAAACTGCATGTTATTCAACGCCATTTAGGACTGGGAAACAAATGCTAGCTCGCCTTAAAAGAAACACACTCTGCTTTTAAGAAAAGAGCACTCTTCTACTCTACTGTGTTTCCTATGGGGTCCAAACAGTGAGCTTGCAAAGAACAAAAGAACTGTGCTTCCTACACACGTGGACCATATCTAGTTAAACTCTGCTGAGGAAACTGACAAGAACAGTAGCTCCTATTCAGTCCAATACACTGTACTTGCTGGGAACAGACGCGAGTGATATTTGCACTGTGTATGGCATTTGGAGCACAATAGTGACTCTTCTTACCAGAAAACATCTCTTGCTCATAGGACCAAAAACTGCATGTGACTCAACTCCATTTAGGACTGGGAAATAAACGTGAGCTCGCCTTACAAGAAACACACTCTACTTTAGAGAAAAGAGCACTCTTCTACTGTACTGTGTTTCCTATAAGGCCAGAACAGTGAGCTTGCTCAGAACATAATAACTGTGCTTCCTAAACAGACAGGCAATATCTAGTTCAACTCTGCTTAGGAAATTGACAAGAACAGTAGCTCCTCTTCAGTGCGATACACTGTACTTGCTGGGAAAAGACGCGAGTTCTATTTGCACTGTGTATGGCAATGGGAGCGCAATAGTGACTTTCCTTACCAGAAAACAACTCTTGCTCATAGGACAAAAAACTGCATGTGATTCAACTCCATTTAGGACTGGGAAACAAACGCTAGCTTGTCTTACAAAAAAACACACTCTGCTTTTCAGAAAAGAGCACTCTTGTACTCTACTGTGTTTCCTATGGTGTCCGAACATTGAGCTTGCTCAGAACAAAAGAACTGTGCTTCCTACACACACGGCCATATCTAGTTCAATTGTGCTTAGGAAACTGACAAGAACTGTAGCTCCTATTCAGTCCAATACACTGTACTTGCTGGGAACAGACACGAGTGCTCTTTGCACTGTGTATGGCAATCGGAGCGCAATGTGACTTTCCTTCCCAGAAAACAACTCTTGTTTGTAAGAAAAGAAACTGCATGTGATTCAACTCCATTTAGGACTAGGAAACAAGCGCTAGCTCGCCTTACAAGAAACACACTCTGCTTTTGAGAAAAGAGCACTCTTCTACTCTACTGTGTTTCCTATGGGGTCCGAACAGTGAGCTTGCTCAGAACAAAAGAACTGTGCTTCCTACACACACGGCCATATCTAGTTCAATTCTGCATAGGAAACTGACAAGAACAGTAGATCCTCTTCAGTCCAATACACTGTACTTGCTGGGAACAGACGCCAGTGCTATTTGTCCTTTGTATGGCAATGCGAGCGCAATAGCGAATATTCTTACCATAAAACAACTCTTCCTCGTAGGACCACAAACTGCATGTGATTCAAGTCCATTTAGGACTGGGAAACAAACGCTCGCCTTACAAGAAACACACTCTGCTTTTGAGAAAAAAGCACTCTTCTACTCTACAGTGTTTCCTATGTGGTCCGAACAGTGAGCTTGCTCAGAACAAAAGAACTGTGCTTCCTACACACACGGCCATATCTAGTTCAATTCTGTTTAGGAACCTGACAAGAACAGTAGATCCTCTTCAGTCCAATACACTGTACTTGCTGGGAACAGATGCCAGTGCTATTTGTCCTGTGTATGGCAATGGCAGCACAATAGTGACTATTCTTACCATAAAACAACTCTTGCTCGTAGGACAGGAAACTGCATGTGATTCCACTCCATTTAAGACTGGGAAACAAACACTAGCTCGCCTTACAAGAAACACACTCTGCTTTTGAGAAAAGAGCACTCTTCTACTCTACTGTGTTTCCTATGGGGTCCAAAGAGTGAGCTTGCTCAGAACAAAAGAACTGTGCTTCCTACACACATGGACCATATCTAGTTCAGCTCTGCTTAGGAATCTCACAAGAACAGTAGCTCCTATTCAGTCTAATACACTGTACTTTCTGGGAACAGACGCGAGTGCTATTTGCACTGTGTATGGCAATTGGAGCACAATAGTGACTCTTCTTACCAGAAAACAACTCTTGCTCATAGGACAAAAAACTTCATGTGACTCAACTCCATTTAAGGTCAGAGAAACAAACTCTAGCTCGCCTTACAAGAAACACTCTGCTTTTGAGAAAAGAGCACTCTTCTACTCTACTGTGTTTCCTATAGGGCCAGAACAGTGAGCTTGCTCAGAACAAATGAACTGTGCTTCCTAGACACACGGGCCATATCTAGTTCAACTCTGCTTAGGAAACTGTGAAGAACAGTAGCTCCTCTTCAGTCCAGTACACTGTACTTGCTGGGAACAGACGCATGTGCTATTTGCACTGTGTATGGCATTGAGAGCACAATAGTGACTTTCTTTACCAGAAAACAACTCTTGCCCGTAGGACCACAAACAGCATGTGATTCAATGCCATTTAGGACTGGGAAACAAATGCTAGCTCGCCTTACAAGAAACACACTCTGCTTTTGAGAAAAGAGCACTCATCTACTCTTCTGTGTTTCCTATGGGGTCCGAAAATTGAGCTTGCTCAGAACAAAAGAACTGTGCTTCCTACACACACGGCCATATTTAGTTCAATTCTGCTTAGGAACCTGACAAGAACAGTAGATCCTCTTCAGTCCAATACACTGCACTTACTGGGAACAGACGCCAGTGCTATTTGTCCTGTGTATGGCAATGGCAGCACAATAGTGACTCTTCTTACCAGAAAACAACTCTTGCTCGTAGTACCAGAAACTGCATGTGATTCAACGCCATTTAGGACTGGGAAACAAACGCTAGCTCGCCTTACAAGAAACACACTCTGCTTTTGAGAAAAGAGCACTCTTCTACTCTACTGTGTTTCCTAGGGGTCCAAACAGTGAGCTTGCTCAGAACAAAAGAACTGTGCTTCCTACACACACGGCCATATCTAGTTCAATTCTGCTTAGGAACCTGACAAGAACAGTAGATCCTCTTCAGTCCAATACACTGTACTGGCTGCGAACAGAGGCCAGTGCTATTTGTCCTGTGTATGGCAATGGCAGCACAATAATGACTCTTCTTACCAGAAAACAACTCTTGCTCGTAGAACCAGAAACTGCATGGGATTCAACTCCATTTAGGACTGCGAAACAAACGCTAGTTCGCCTTACAAGAAACACACTCTGCTTTAGAGAAAAGAGCACTCTTCTACTCTACTGTGTTTCCTATGGGGTCCAAACAGTGAGCTTGCTCAGAACAAAAGAACTGTGCTTCCTACACACACGGACCATATGTAGTTCAACTCTGCTTAGGAAACTGACAATAACAGTAGCACCTATTCAGTCCAATACACTGTACATGCTGGGAACAGACGCGAGTGCCCTTTGCACTGTGTATGGCAATCCGAGCACAATGTGAATTTCATTACCAGAAAACAACTCTTGTTCGTAGGACCAGAAACTGCATGTGACTCAACTCCATTTAGGACTAGGAAACAATCGCTAGCTCGCCTTACAAGAAACACACTCTGCTTTAGAGAAAAGAGCACTCTTCTACTCTACTGTGTTTCCTATGGGGTCCGAACAATGAGCTTGCTCAGAACAAAAGAACTGTGCTTCCTACAAACACGGATCATATCTAGTTCAACTCTGCTTAGGAAACTGACAAGAACAGTAGCACCTATTCAGTCCAATACACTGTACTTGCTGGGAACAGACGCGAGTGCTATTTGCACTGTGTTTGGCAATGGGAGCACAATGTGACTTTCCTTACCAGAAAACAACTCTTGTTCCTAGGACCTGAAACTGCATGTGATTCAACTCCATTTAGGACTAGGAAACAAACGCTACCTCGCCTTACAAGAAACACACACTGCTTTTGAGAAAAGAGCACTCTTCTACTCTACTGTGATTCCTATAAGGTCCGAAGAGTGAGCTTCTCCGAACGAAAGAACTGTGCTTCCTACACACACGGCCATATCTAGTTCAATTCTGCTTAGGAACCTGACAAGAACAGTAGATCATCTTCAGTCAAATACAATATACTTGCTGGGAACAGACGCCAGTGCTATTTTTCCTGTGTATGGCAATGGCAGCAAAATAGTGACACTTCTTACCATAAAACAACTCTTGCTCGTAGGACCTGAAACTGCATATGATTCAACTCCATTTAAGACTGGGAAACAAACGCTAGCTCGCCTTACAAGAAACACAGTCTGCATTAGAGAAAAGAGCATTCTTCTACTCTACTGTGTTTCCTATGGGGTCCGAACAGTGAGCTTGCTTAGAACAAAAAAAACTGTTCTTCCTACACACATGGCCATATCTATTTCAAGTCTACTTAAGAACCTGACGAGAACAGTAGATCCTCTTCAGTCCAATACACTGTACTTGCTGCGCACAGACGCCAGTGCTATTTGCCCTTTGTATGGCAATGGCAGCGCAATAGTGACTCTTCTTAACAGAAAACAACTCTTGCTCGTAGTACCAGAAACTGCATGGGATTCAACTCCACTTAGGACTGGGAAACAAACGCTAGTTCGCCTTACAAGAAACACACTCTGCTTTTGAAAAAAAGCACTCTTCTACTCCACTGTGTTTCCTATGGGGTACAAACAGTGAGCTTGCTCAGAACAAAAGAACTGTGCTTCCTACACACATGGACCATATCTAGTTCAACTCTGCTTAGGAAACTGACAAGAACAGTAGCTCCTATTCAGTCCAATACACTGTACTTGCTGGGAACAGACGGGAGTGATATTTGCATTGTATAAGGCATTTGGAGCGCAATAGTGACTCTTCTTACCAGAAAACAACTCTTGCTCATAGTACCAAAAACTGCATGTGACTCAACTCCATTTAGGACTGGGAAACAAATGCGAGCTCACCTTACAAGAAACACACTCTGCTTTAGAGAAAAGAGCACTCTTCTACTCTACTGTGTTTCCTATAGGGCCAAAACAGTGAGCTTGCTCAGAACATAAGAACTGTGCCTCCTACACACACGGGCCATATCTAGTTCAACTCTGCTTAGGACACTGACAAGAACAGTAGCTCCTCTTCAGTCCAATACACTGTATTTGCTGGGAACAGACGCATGGGCTATTTGCACTGTGTATGGCAATGGGAGCGCAATAGTGACTTTCCTTACCAGAAAACAACTCTTGCTCGTAGGACTATAAACTGCATGTGATTCCACTCCATTTATGACTGGGAAACAAATGCTAGCTCGCCTTACAAGAAACACACTCTGCTTTAGATAAAAGAGCACTCTTCTACTCTACTGTGTTTCCTATGGGGTCCAAACAGTGAGCTTGCTCAGAAGAAAAGAACTGTGCTTCCTACACACACGGACCATATCTAGTTCAACTCTGCTTAGTAAACTGACAAGAACAGTAGCTCCTATTCAGTCCAATACACTGTACTTGCTGGGAAAAGTCACGAGTGCTATTTGCCTTGTGTAGGGCAATGGGAGCGCAATAGTGACTTTCCTTACCAGAAAACAACTCTTGTTCCTAGGACCAGAAACTGCATGTGATACCACTCCATTTAAAACTAGGAAACAAACGCTAGCTCGCCTTACAAAAACACACTCCTCTTTTGAGAAAAGAGCACTCTTCTACTCTACTGTGTTTCCTATCGTGTCCGAACAGTGAACTTGCTCAGAAGAAAAGAACTTTGCTTCCTACACACAAGGCCATATCTAGTTCAATTCTGCTTAGGAACCTGACAAGAACAGTAGATCCTCTTCAGTCCAATACACTGTACTTGCTGCGCACAGACGCCAGTGCTATTTGTCCTGTGTTTGGCATTGGCAGTGCAATAGTGATTCTTCCTACCATAAAACAACTCTTGCTCGTAGGACCAGAACCTGCTTGTGATTCAACTCCATTTAGGACTGGCAAACAAACGCTAGCTCGCCTTACAAGAAACACACTCTGCTTTGGAGAAAAGAGCACTCTTCTACTCCACTGTGTTTCCTATAGGGCCAGAACAGTGAGCTTGCTCAGAACAAAAGAACTGTGCTTCCTACACACACGGCCATATCTAGTTCAATTCTGCATAGGAACCTGACAAGAACAGTAGATCCTCTTCAGTCCAATACACTGTACTTGCTGGGAACAGACGCCAGTGCTATTTGTCCTGTGTATGGCAATGGCAGCACAATAGTGACTCTTCTTACCATAACTAACTGTTGCTCGTAGGACTAGAAACTGCATGTGATTCAACTCGATTTAGGACTGGGAAACCAATGCTAGCTCACCTTACATGAAACACACTCTGCTTTTGAGAAAAGAGCACTCTTCTACTCTACTGTGTTTCCTACAGGGCCAGAACAGTGAACTTGCTCAGAACATAAGAACTGTGCTTCCTACACACACGGGCCATATCTAGTTCAACTCTGCTTAGGAAACTGACAGGAACAGTAGCTCCTCCTCAGTCTGATACACTGTACTTGCTGGGAACAGACGCAAGAGCTATTTGCACTGTGTATGGCAAGGGGAGCGCAATAGTGACTTTCCTTACCAGAAAACAACTCTTGCTCGTAGGACCAGAAACTGCATGTGATTCAACTCCATTTAGGACTGAGAAAGAAACGCTAGCTCGCCTTACAAGAAACATACTCTGCTTTTGAGAAAAGAGCACTCTTCTACTCTACTGTATTTCCTATGATGTCTGAACAGTGAGCTTGCTCAGAACAAAAGAATGGTGCTTCCTACACACAGGCCATATCTAGTTCAACTCTGCTTAGGAAACTGACAAGAACAGTAGCTCCTCTTCTGTCCGATACACTGTACTTGCTGGGAAGAGACGCAAGTGCTATTTGCACTGTGTATGGCAATGGGAGCGCAATAGTGACTTTCTTTACCAAAAAAAAACTCTTGCTCGTAGGACCAGAAACTACATGTGATTCCACACCATTTAGGACTAAGAAACAAACGATAGCTCGCCTTACAAGAAACACACTGTGCTTTAGAGAAAAGAGCACTCTTCTACTCTACTGTGTTTCCTATGGGGTCCAAACAGTGAGCTTGATCAGAACAAAAGAACTGTGCTTCCTATACTCACGGACCATATGTAGTTCAACTCTGCTTAGTAAACTGACAAGAACAGTAGCTCCTATTCAGTCAAAAACACTGTTCTTGCTGGGAAAAGACGCGAGTGCTATTTGCCTTTTGTAGGGCAATGGGAGCACAATAGTGACTTTCGTTACCAGAAAACAACTCTTGTTCATAGGACCAGAAACTGCATGTGATTCCACTCCATTTAGGACTAGGAAACAAACGCTAGCTCGCCTTACAAAAACACACTCTGCTTTTTAGAAAAGAGCACTCTTCTACTCTACTGTGTTTCCCATAGGGCCAGAACAGTGAAATTGCTAAGAACATAAGAAATGTGCTTCCTACACACACGGGCCATATCTAGTTCAACTCTCCTTAGGAAACTGACAAGAACAGTAGCTCCTCTTCAGTCTGATACACTGTACTTGCTGGGAACAGACGCGAGAGCTATTTGCACTGTGTATGGCAAGGGGAGCGCAATAGTGACTTTCCTTACCAGAAAACAACTCTTGCTCATAGGACCAGAAACTGCATGTGATTCAACTCCATTTAGGACTGGGAAACAAATGCTAGCTCGCCTTACAAGAAACACACTCTGCTTTTGAGAAAAGAGCACTCTTCTACTCTACTGTTTTTCCTATGGTGTCCGAACAGTGAGCTTGCTCAGAACAAAAGAACTGTGCTTCCTACACACATGGCCATATCTAGTTCAATTCTGCTTAGGAACCTGACAAGAACAGTAGATCCTCTTCAGTCCAATACACTGTACTTGCTGGGAAGAGACGCCAGTGCTATTTGTCCTGTGTATGGCAATGGCAGCGCAATAGTGACTCTTCTTATATAAAACAACTCTTGCTCGTAGAACTACAAACTACATGTGTTTCAACTCCATTTAGGACTGGGAAACAAACGCTAGCTCGCCTTACAAGAAACACACTCTGCTTTAGAGAAAAGAGCACTCTTCTACTCTACTGTGTTTCCTATAGGGCCAGAACAGTGAGCTTGCTCAGAACAAAAGAACTGTGCTTCCTACACACACGGGCCATAACTAGTTCAACTCTGCTTAGGAAACTGACAAGAACAGTAGCTCCTCTTCAGTCTGATACACTGTACTTGCCGGGAACAGACGCCAGTACTATTTGCACTGTGTACGGCAAAGGGAACGCAATAGTGACTTTCCTTACCAGAAAACAACTCTTGCTCGTAGGACCAGAAACTGCATGTGATTCAACTCCATTTAGGACTGGGAAACAAACGCTAGCTCGCCTTACAAGAAACACACTCTGCTTTAGAGAAAAGAGCACACTTCTACTCTACTGTGTTTCCTATGGGGTCCAAACAGTGAGCTTGCTCAGAACAAAAAACTGTGCTTCCTACACACGGACCATATGTAGTTCAACTCTGCTTAGGAACCTGACAAGAACAGTTACTCCTCTTCAGTCTGATACACAGTACTTGATGGGAACAGACGCGAGTGCTATTTGCACTGTGTATGGCAATTCGAGCACAATAGTGACTTGTCTTACTAGAAAACTACTCTTGCTCTTAACACAAAAAACTGCATGTGACTCAACTCCATTTAGGACTGGGAAACAAACTCTAGCTCGCCTTACAAGAAACACACTCTGCTTTTGAGAAAAGAGCACTCTTCTACTCTACTGTGTTTCCTGTAGGGCCAGAACAGTGAGCTTGCTCAGAACAAAAGACCTGTGCTTCCTACACACGGCCATATCTAGTTCAATTCTGATTAGGAACCTGACAAGAACATTAGATCCTCTTCAGTCCAATACACTGTAATTGCTGGGAACAGACGCCAGTGCTATTTGTCTTGTGTATGGCAACGGCAGCGCAATAGTGACTATTCTTACCATAAAACAACTCTTGCTTGTAGGACCAGAAACTGCATGTGATTCACCTCCATTTAGGACTGGGAAACAAACGCTAGCTCGCTTTACAAGAAACACACTCTGCTTTAGAGAAAAGAGCACTCATCTACTCTACTGTGTTTCCTATGGGGTCCAAACAGTGAGCTTGCTCAGAACAAAAAACTGTGCTTCCTACACACATGGACCATATCTGGTTCAACTCTGCTTAGGAAACTGACAAGAACAGTAGCTCCTCTTCATTCCCATACACTGTAATTGCTGGGAACAGACGCGAGTGCTATTTGTACTGTGTATGGCAATATGAGCACAATAGTGACTTTCCTTACCAGAAAACAACTATTGCTCATAGGACCGGAAACTGCCTGTGATAGAACTCCGTTTAGGACTAGGAAACAAACGCTAGCTGCCCTACAAGAAACACACTCTGCTTTTGAGAAAAGAGCACTCTTCTACTCTACTGTGTTTCCTATGAGGTCCAAACAGTGAGCTTGCTCAGAACAAAAAAACCGTGCTTCCTACACACACCGCCATACCTAATTCAATTCTGCTTAGGAACCTGACAAGAACAGTAGATCCTCTTCAGTCCAATACACTGTACTGCTGGGAACACACAACAGTGCTATTTGTCCTGTGTATGGCAATGGCAGCGCAATAGTGACTCTTCTTACCAGAAAACAACTCTTGCTCGTAGGACCAGAAACTGCATGGGATTCAACTCCATTTAGGACTGAGAAACAAACGCTTGCTCGCCTTACAAGAAACACACTCTGCTTTAGAGAAAAGAGCACTCTTCTACTCTACTGTGTTTCCTATGGGGTCCAAACAGTGAGCTTGCTCAGAACAAAACAACTGTGCTTCCTACACACACGGACAATATCTAGTTCAACTCTGCTTAGGAACCTGAGAAGAACAGTAGCTCCTCTTCAGTCCAATACACTGTACTTGCTGGGAACAGACGCGAGTGCTATTTGCACTGTGTATGGCAATTCGAGGACAATAGTGACTCCTCTTACCAGAAAACAATTCTTGCTCGTAGGACAAAAAACTGCATGTGACTCAACTTCGTTTAGTACTGGGAAACAAACTCTAGTTCGCCTTACAAGAAACACACTCTGCTTTTGAGATAAGAGCACTCTTCCACTCTACTGTGTTTCCTGTAGGGCCAGAACAGTGAGCTTGCTCAGAACAAAAGAACTGTGCTTCCTACACACACGGCCATATCTAGTTCAATTCTGCTTAGGAAACTGACAAGAACAGTAGATCCTCTTCCATCCAATACACTGTACTTGCTGGGAAAAGACGCCAGTGTTATTTTTCCTGTGTATGGCAATGGCAGCGCAATAGTGACTCTTCTTACCAGAAAACAACTCTTGCTTGTAGGACCAGAAACTGCATGTGATTCAACTCCATTTAGGACTGGGAAACAAACGCTAGCTCGCCTTACAAGAAACACCCTCTGCTTTTGAGAAAAGAGCACTCTTCTACTCTACTGAGTTTCCTATGGGGTCCAAACAGTGAGCTTGCTCAGAACAAAGGAACTGTGCTTCCTACACACGCGGGACATATCTCGTTCAACTCTGCTTAGGAAACTGACAAGAACAGTAGCTCCTCTTCAGTCCAATACACTGTAATTGCTGGGAACAGACGCGAGTGCTGTTTGCACTGTGTATGGCAATGGGAGCACAATAGTGACTTTCCTTACCAGAAAACAACTCTTGCTCGTAGGACCAGAAACTGCATGTGATTCAACTCCATTTAGGACTGGGAAACAAACGCTAGCTCGCCTTACAAGAAACACACTCTGCTTTTGAGAAAAAAGCACTCTTCTACTCTACTGTGTTTCCTATAGGGCCAGAACAGTGAGCTTGCTCAGAACAAAAGAACTGTGCTTCCTACACACACGGACATATCTAGTTCAATTCTGCTTAGGAAACTGACAAGTACAGTAGCTACTATTCAGTCCAATACACTGTACTTGCTGGGAACAGACGCGAGTGCTATTTGTACTCTGTATGGCAATATGAGCACAATAGTGACTTTCCTTACCAGAAAACAACTCTTGCTCGTAGGACCAGAAACTGCATGTGATTCAACTCTATTTAGGACTGGGAAATAAACGCTAGCTCGCCTTACAAGAAACACACTCTGCTTTAGAGAAAAGAGCACTCTTCTACTCTACTGTGTTTCCTATGGGGTCCAAACAGTGAGCTTGCTCAGAACAAAACAACTGTGCTTCCGACACACACGGGCCATATCTAGTTCAACTCTGCTTAGGAAACTGACAAGAACAGTAGCTCCTCTTCAGTCCAATACACTGTACTTGCTGGGAACAGACGCGAGTGCTATTTGCACTGTGTATGGCAATGGGAGCACAATAGTGACTTTCTTTACCAGAAAACAACTCTTGCTCGTAGGACCAGAAACTGTATGTGATTAAACTCCATTTAGGACTGGGAAACAAATGTTAGCTCGCCTTACAAGAAACACAATCTGCTTTAGAGAAAAGAGCACTCTTCTACTCTACTGGGTTTCCTATGGGGTCCGAACAGTGAGCTTGCTCAGAACAAAAAAAACTGTGCTTCCTACACACACTGCCATATCTAGTTCAATTCTTCTTAGGAACCTGACAAGAACAGTAGATCCTCTTCAGTCCAATACACTGTACTTGCTGGGAACAGACGCCAGTGCTATTTGTCCTGTGTATGGCAATTGCAGCGCAATAGTGACTCTTCTTACCAGAAAACAACTCTTGCTTGTAGGACCAGAAACTGCATGTGATTCAACTCCATTTAGGACTGGGAAACAAACACTAGCTCGCCTTACAAGAAACACACTCTGCTTTTGAGAAAAGAGCACTCTTCTACTCTACTGTGTTTCCTATGGGGAACAAACAGTGAGCTTGCTCAGAACAAAAAACTGTGCTTCCTACACACGGACCATATCTAGTTCAACTCTGCTTAGGCAACTGACAAGAAAAGTAGCTCCTCTTCAGTCTGATACACTGTAATTGCTGGGAACAGACGGGAATGCTATTTGCACTGTGTATGTCAATGGGAGCGCAATAGTGACTTTCCTTACCAGAAAACAACTCTTGCTCATAGGACCAGAAACTGCATGTGATTCAACTCCATTTATGACTAGGAAACAAATGCTAGCTCGCCTTACATGAAACACACTCTGCTTTTGAGAAAAAAACACTGTTCTACTCTACTGTGTTTCCTATGGGGTCCAAACAGTGAGCTTGCTCAGAACAAAACAACTGTGCTTCCTGCACACACGGACCAAATCTAGTTCAACTCTGCTTAGGAATCTGACAAGAACAGTAGCTCCTCTTCAGTCCAATACACTGTACTTGCTGGGAACAGACGCGAGTGCTATTTGTACTGTGTATGGCAATTGGATCACAATAGTGACTCGTCTTACCAGAAAACAACTCTTGCTCATAGGACAAAAAACTGCATGTGACTCAACTCCATTTTGGACTGGGAAACAAACTCTAGCTCGCCTTACAAGAAACACACTCTGCTTTAGAGAAAAGAGCACTCTTCTACTCTACTGTGTTTCCTATAGGGCCAGAACAGTGAGCTTGCTCAGAACAAAAGAACTGTGCTTCCTACACACACTGGCCATATCTAGTTCAACTCTGCTTAGGAAACTGACAAGAACAGTAGCTCCTCTTCAGTCCAATACACTGTATTTGCGGGGAACAGACGCGAGTGCTATTTGCACTGTGCATGGCTATTGGAGCACAATAGTGACTCGTCTTACCA